>NC_088884.1:16247637-16267637 GCF_037157495.1 Lathamus discolor | reverse complement strand
CTAATGCGCATTTTTTCTTTCTTTCAGGTGTAAATTTACTTGTTAACTTCCCGTGCATGTTGCAAATTATCAATTCAATTTTAACCATGAGAATTTCCAATTCATTTTCACTTGCAACCTTTCAAAAGATGAAGTGAGATCAGATTGAAATCCAAGTGTGTCAGGGATTGTTTTAACAAAATGTTTCACTTGCATATCAGTGGTGTTTGATTTATTTTGCATCAAGCTTTTTATGTTTAAACACTGACAGGAGTTTAAATACAAAATGTTAGCTGTCACTATTCATTTATCTGATTATGTCAGATGCCTTAGTTTTGAGAGATGGTGGCACTGTCACCAAAAGAAACAACATTCTGACAAGTTCAAAGAAGATTCTTGAGGTCATAATTTTACAGCTACACCACCTAGTCAAAGACACACACACAGAATTGGACAATGAACACTAAGAAAGAACATAATGCCATACATCACTTTGCAGCTGAAAGGGGGGTGGAACCCCAAGCCGCAGCAAGGCTCATATGGCACTAATTATATTTCATTAAGTTATTTCTTTCTATGGTTTTGTTTTTCTCATCCTGTCTATGATGCCTGGTCACTATTCTTTGTAGACTTTTAAACGTGCTCTCCTGCCCCAGAAATAAACACAAGCTGCTGGAAAGCTGGCTTATCTTCTCCAGCATGAGTTTTTTTTTTCCCCTTGTCTCTATAGATGAAAACATGACCTGTCTTTGTAGTGTAGCTTGTGTTATGTTTGCTGGCATCTGCTGCATGCAGGTTAAAGAACACTTGTCGGCTGGCTGGAATGTTTTATTGTAAACCTTTCGGTTTAAGCTCTAAAAGTCAAATCCTTCTTACTCAAACTGACTTAGGACCAATGGAATGATAATTAATTTTGCAGACAAAATACACTGAAGTTTTGTCATATGTTTTTGAGTTCTGAATTTAAAAAGCCATCATGAAGAACTACTATTAAACGCTTTGTGTGATCTACTGGGTCCCTCACTTAGAGACCAGCAAAGTGGTTATCTTCTGTCAACACCTGTTTCACAGCAAATTTCTGAATTTTCCTAAGCATTTTTGGCACTCTTCTAATCGTTTCAGTGCCTGGCATTTTCTTTAGATCTTGTCATCTTCTTTCTAGTAACGTCATGACTTTTTCTCATCTGTCTTTACATTTTGATGTTTTTCTTAAGCCAAAAGCTGTTGTTTTTACTGAAGAGTCAAAACTGATCCTGCATGCATGAGCAACTGTAATCCAACACCATTTTGCCAAGATAGAAAATTGCTCCATAAAATATAAACTGTGGGTTTGTGTCTAGAATTGAAGGCTATCAAAGGAAAGATACAGGATTAGGTTTTACTATATGTACAAAAATATATTATGGAGAAGATTGGCTATACTTGCTTGAAACCAATGCAATTCCAAATAAGAATCTAATACACAGCACTGAATGTACAACTTCTATAGCTACTCAGAGTATCTCAAAAGAATTCTAGCTAATTAGAGTATTCTCAAATTATCTTAAAAATGAAAACAATTCAAACTGGATAAACAAAAATGAAGGTGAAAATGGCTTTTGGGACTTTAAGTCATTTATTGGAAGTTATTTGTCACTTCACACTAAATCCTTTCCATTAGTAGGAAAGTGAATCAAAGACGGTGTTTTCTGTCTTAATCCTCCTCGTCAGATGCTCTGCACAGTATCTCTTTCTTTCTTGTTTTTAATCAAGCCACTAGGTAAACCATTTTCTGAGCAAGAGTTGGAGTTCACTTCATAAACCAGCAACCCTTCAAAGTTGTCATAAGCATATTACAGAAATACACACAACTAGACTGAGGTAGTGTACCTTATTAATATTTCATTTTGGTACAATATACTTGCATTAACTCTCTTAACACAGGTATCACATTGTTTCAAGTCAGAGAACCTAAAACATCATAACAAAGATTAAACTAAAAGCAAAGCCTTGAAAACTACAGCCATTAGTCCTGTCATCCCCTATAAAGTTAATGGGTTGGAAAAATGGTCAATCTTTGGACTAAAATTTGGTATTTAATTGAAAGAAAATGTTTTTTAATTGTAATGGGGATTTTGCATTAGCGCGAACATGAAAAGGTACTAAAGAATCTAATGCAAGGTTATGTATTGATTTCCATCTCAACGCTAGTGTAGAAGGAAGGAATATATCTATTTCATAAACAACCTCGCCCATTCAGCACCATGATTTCTTATTTGTTCCTAGGGCACAGAAGACAGAATTGAACAAAAAGAAGGAACAATAAAATATTCTTGGACATTGTTTCGCTGGTGTACAGGACAAAAGCCATGACATTGCTGTAAACCCTGATTGACTCTGTGCCAGAATTATCAAGATGTTATATGTCACTTTCACATTTTCCAGGGTTATTTGATTCAGGAAAGCAAGAGCATCTGTAAACCTAGCACTACACTGCCTTAATCAAAATGGTTTTAGTGATCGTGGATTATAACAAGAGACCTGACATAATGGATGTGCAAAGTCTGCCCACAGAATTAGCATCGCTATAGCCTAGACTGATGGACTTATTTAGAAAAAGTAGTTTTTCTTGAAAAGGAGAATGTTTAAGTTAAATGAATTTAAATTCTTCGTATTCATAACACTTAGGACACTATGTTGAATTGGGAGATTTCTTTTTCCTTTTAATACAAACTTATGTAAATAAGGTTGTTTTAAATCCTATGCAGTTTTCTCCAATAATAAGCTATTATTTTGACATTCCACTTCATGCCCTAATAAACAAAAACTCTATCAGGAGTGATACCTACCTAAGATTTGCAAGTCAGTATAGGTTACTTCATTTAAAATTGAAAGACAGGAGGAAAGATTGAGAATGCATTGCAAATACTTTATAAAAAGTATTGCTATAATCCTATTATAAAAGTTATTGTGATACTGCATACTTATGGTCTCCTGTTAAGGTGCTTCTGTTACATACCCTGTAGTCTACCATTTGTAAACACATCTTTTTGATGTTTCTGCCAACATCCTGGCAACAAAGCAGTGCCATTTCAAATGAGCTAATTAACTTAATTGTTGATGAAGCATGAAACAGTTCATTCACCCTGTTAGCTGCACCATGACAACATAAGAGTCTCAGCCCCTGAAGTTACTCATCTATATAAGCCTATCTGTAGCTTTCCATTAAGATCTATTGCATGCCAAAATGAGTACGGCTCTTCTAACAAAGACCAGTCCCTAATGTACATAGGTAGAAAACCAGTGCTGTTGTTGAAAATTCAGATGCACACAGAAATACTAGCAACTACTCAAAAAAAAAAATAATGGGAAAAATGCAGAAACCCATTGCAGTTTGAAGCTGCAGATGAAAAGCAAAAGCTGTGTCACTTATTTTCTAAATGCTCTGATTTAGACTGTAACTGGCAAAACCAAATACTAAAAGGGAAAACTTTTGACGTAACTGTTCAGTTCTGAAAGATGCAAACCCACCTGTTCAGAGTGGGGGTTTTTCTGTGTATCTTGTGCACATACAAGAGTAAAAGCAAAAATAAATCAGCAAGTGAGAGCTAAATGCCCCTCCTTAGTCCTTTGTTCCTTTTTATTTATACTATGCACATTAATTCCCACTATACACAAACTGTCAGAAATTAAAATGCGCTTTTTCATACCCATACTATTCAATATACAATCTAAAGCATCTCTTCAAGTTTTCTGAGGCTCCATTTCAGTAAAGGGTAATAAGAGGATTAAACACTGTGCTATTGAAAGGCCTGCAAAAGTGTTCGACATGAAAGAAAGGATAATGATTTGACCCTCTGCTGATAGCCTCGATTACCCAGTTGCTTGGAATACACACAAAAAAATCTCTGACATGATTTACAGTAAAACTTTGTTTGCCATGTTTCTCTTTCCCTTGCTTTAAACAATCCCGTACCAATGAATAAAATTCCACCTACTTTAAAAATTGTCCAAAATCTTCACAAACGCTTTCACAGCCGGGCCATTTGCAAACTCCATGACCATAGAGAGTATGGGAGGCCCCAGTTTCCTCATGTGACGAGCTGTAGCAAAAGAGTAAGGCATCAGATTCATCTCAAAAGCCATAATCGTTGGAGGCTGCTAGCGCCTGTCAGGTTACGATCAGTGACAAACAGGTCAAAACAGGTCAATTTAGCTCAGAGCAGTCAGAAAAATTTAATCGTTCTATTGAATAGTTCAACTGCCAAGGCTAGATGATGTTCCAATTAGAGAAGAAATAGAGCCAAAGATGACTGTTAATAAAGGAAGAAAAAATAAGATGACTGTATAATACCATATGCTAATTCTGCCATATGACCTTGGTGTAACATTTACCTATAAATAAAAATATACTCAGAAGTAATCAATTATGAGAATACTGAAGACAGTCAGAATTTATAAATATTGGGAATGTTACTACATAATATTTGAATTTTCTGCTTAAATATGTGAAAAAATCCGGTTGTTTCCATTAATAAATATTTTTGTTCACAATTTTGCTTCCACAGCTACTTGGCTTCATAAACGACAACCAGATGTATTCTGTGTCTTCTTTTAAAACCTCCTCAGTGTTTTCATTCACATATAGCTATCAAAGAAATTCAGGGGATTGCTCCATGGAGGTGGGTGTCAGCTACACATCCTGAAGCAAAGAGCCATTCTCTGAGATATAATCACAAAAGTAATACTAACTGAAAATACTACTACGAAAGTATTCAGGGAAGAATCAGTTCAAAAAAAAGCCACAACAAAATAATGGTAAAAAACGTTCTCATAGTTACATGAGAACCAGAGACACTTAAATTATAGTCTCTTATTGTAAGTATTAAAACAATTAAATGGAATATTTATTTTAAAATACAATTATTTACAATTTAGGTTATGTAGATACAAATTAAATTTCATCTTATATTGAGATCATCTACTTCTGATTATGCTCTTCTGTGTATTGTGTACTTTTGAATGTATTTAATCCCTTACTTGAAAATGAGGACTAGTGAAGAATATCTGTCAATGTGTCTGAGAAATTATTTTAACTTTAGCCATGTGGTTGAATTCCACTATATAGCACTAAGACCACTGAAAAATTGTATGAAATGCATCAACTGTGTTACTGTTGTGCATATAAGAAAGACAATTCAGTAGTTTTCTTCACAAGAGACAAACAATGAAAGAACTGTTTGAACGTACTAATTTCTAAAGTGCTCTTTACATAAAATCTTTGCACTGAATTACAGTCTTGACAACTAAGATAGATGAAAATTTTCAATGAAACCAGCAGTGTGATTCAAGAGTAAGGGCCAGACTGCCATATGTGTTAAGTCAAATACGAATGAAGCTACATGCCTACAGAAAGTGCCCACAAATCTGCATTTACACCTCTAAAACAGCACACTCTATTCTAGGCTTTCTCCTTTTTAACAAAACTACCATAAGTATATATGCTATAAAAAAACATTGTCATTGTGTGTGCAAAGTCAGATATTGTTACTGAAAATGATGCCCTATTGGTAAACAATTCTGAAAAATCATGTCTCCATGATCTCTTAAATAACCTGTGTTATTTTGTGATTGGAAATAACGTGATTTCTGATGTTAAATGACAGCTTTACATCAAATGATAAGCACAGTTGAAATCTTGTCAGAATTACCTGTCTCGCCTTGCATTTAGAACTGAAGACTGTCCATTCACTATGGAATGATGAGTTATTGGTGGTGATGCTTTGGAAGTGGTGGAGGAGGTAGTAGAGGAGGAATTGTTAGTAGTGAGGTCTAGCCCTCCATGTTTAATGCCATTGTCTTCCATACTGTGAACTCCAGTCACTTCTTTCCATAACTGCTGAATCTCAGCAGGACTTAAGCCAGCTATAAAATGAAAGAAAGCCCCACTAATATAACAAAATAAAGAGTTTCATATAATGAGCTCAGTGTTATTAATGGATTAATGCCAACAATAAAGCTGATGCTGGTTTTCCAGCACAATCAACATGTAATAAAACATGAAGTCATTTTTCTTCTGTCGGAATCCAGGTAATCTAACTGTCTTCTCTTGTGTTATAAACAGTCCATTAGAAATCACCAGTTTTAATCATATTATACTCCTTCTGAAAACATTTCCCAAAGATCAAAGAGTGAAAGCTACAAAGAACTTGCAACTACTTCTTGAAAGAAAAAAAGCCCAACAACCCTAAATAGACTTCTGGTCAAGATTTTTTTTTTGTCTGCTTATTCGATTTCTTGACACAGAAATGTAACTCAATGTAACCAGTCAAATGAAGTGTTCTAATTCCTCATAATAAAACATGTAATGGAAAATAGAAAACCAAGTTACAGTAAGGATACAAACAATGATATTCTCTTTAAACATTTAGGAACAGCAGGGAGTGGGGGAAGAAGACTGGAGAGAGAAAAATCAGAAGACAACAATTAAATCAATGAGATCTTAACAGGTTTAATATATGAGCAGAACACATGACTTTAATTAATGACACCCACATGTTCATTAGTCCTGTTCAACATTTATGAGAATTGTTCCATCTTAAAATGTGTCTCAAGAGGCAAAACCAAAGTGACTATTTGGAAGAACACACCCACAAACCCACTAGACACAGGTAACGGCTAAAGCTCTTTGGTGCCATTCAGTGTCACCAGACAACTAGAAAGCCAACAAAACTGGCTTTACATTTACAACTCTTTCCACACAGATGAAATTACACAGAGTGTAGACCATCAAATTTCTCCATGATTTTTTTTTTTTGTCCAGACTGACTATGGAAAACAAACTGGAGGGTTTGGCTAGGAGAAAGGAGACTCTGTTTCTCCAGTCTCCTGGGGTGATGGGCAGCCATACAAAATTTGAAAACCACCTCAAGCTCCCCTGTATGTGCTATATGCACAGCACTGTTCTGGAGTCTAGCCACCAGATCTTTGCAGATAGAGCTTAAATTTGCTCTCCACTCCATTTGTAGCCTGGAAACTTGTACTTTCCGGGATTAATCCTAGGCCACAAATAGCAATGTCTCGTAGAATGTATTCATACATATGTGTTAGGTTTACTTGGCTTGAGTTGAGCACATTGCACGAACTCATGGAAACTTCCATTACAATATGCTTCTGCCTGAACTAAAGACTCTCGAAACACAGGCAAGAGAAGAGCTGTGAGCATTCTCTTATCTTGCCACAAAATACACAACTGAGACAGGAAATTCAGATTTTGAAAGATGTGGAGTTCATCAAAAATATGTATTTTTTCTGTCACTGCCATCTCTCTTTTGAAGAATCCTAAATTAAATGTAGCAAAGAATGAGAAGCCCAGAGAGTTTCTTGTGAAAGATCTTGTTTCATTGCCAGGCTTTTCAGCCTGAAATTATTTGGTCCAGATTTTTATCTTAAAATCTAATTCAGTCTTCTGTATCTTGTCTCAACGAGTGAAATTAGGTAAGACATGCTCATGGTATCTAGATCTGCTGGAATGCAAAACATTCAGAATGCTGGTGTGGTCTGAATTAAAATGCTGCTCTTTTTATTTTATGAAAGAGCTTAAATTTACCGCTCTTTAGAAACAAAATTAAAATGCATCTATTCATTAAAATTTTCCATTGAAGATAGTTTTATTTGGTAAACAAGATGCATTAGAAAGATGCAAAGACTGTTTTTCACTGTTTGACAAATCTTTGTTAGATCATGTTTTACTTCAAAGACATGAACTAGGAATACTAAAAAACAGATAAAAAAAGATTATGAAAAAGCACAGTAAGTTCCTTAATAGTTCTCATCAGCTGCCTCACAAAAAATGTCTCACAAAACTACCACATTATTAAAAAACAGACTAGTAATGATTTATAGAAACAATAATTTCTGGAGGTAGTGTGGAAACAAACTGTTTGGAAGGTATTTATTTTTAAAAGAATTATGAAAGATCCTCATTTTTAGACTGCTATTGTGTGCCCTGCTTCCCTACCCTAAATACAAACACCCATTGGCAAACTCAGTTAATGACAAAGAGACTGGAATTTAAGTCTTAAAACTGGAATTTATATTGCATTTGCACAGCAAAAAGCCAGGTTTTAAGGAAGCAAGGAAAGAAGCCAGGCTCTAATTTACTGCATTAGAGAGACAGGCAACAGGAGTGATGGTTATACTAGTTGTAATTGTTTAATGAAGGTAAGTAATTACTGCCATGTTCACGAGGTATATTCCAGCAACACTGCAAATAACCCATTTTAGTGCAGTAAATAACAGTTACTCACAGATGTAATCACAAATCAAAATGAAAAGTAATGTATTCATTTAGGTGGCATGATATACACAGTGCATTATTTACTTCAGACTCTTCCCTTCCTCCTGCTACTGAACAAAATAAACTAATTTTGTACTGGAAAGAAATAAAAGACAAGACTAAACCCATCTCTTTGGATAAACAGAGGGCAAACGTATCATTCTGTCTTGCAGTGAGAAAACTTTAACTGGAGATCAGCAAACTTTGGGCCCTGAGGGAGCTGAGTAAGAGCCGCCCCACAAGGCCGGTGAAGGGCTGGGAGCGGATGGAGCAATGACCCTTCCCTCGGGCAGTGGTCTCTATGTGCTGGGCAGCCCCTGCCCCTGAGGGAAGCTATGGATGGAGCTGTGCCTCCTCGCTCGCCATTTTTTTAAAATCAGACAGAAACTTCTCTCTGGGCTCAGGCTGGTTAATTTTATCACTTCTTCAGAGCACTCTGAAAGGCTGCCTTTTAGGATAAAAGGATTAAGGACAGGCACTTAAAAAGTATAAAGTTAATAAGCGGATTTATAATTAATTGTAAATTGTGGCAATTTTGTAGTTTCTGTGCCTAAGAAAGTCTAACTCCCATTTTAAAAGAGACCTGTAAAATGGCTGACAGATATTTTACTGTGGATGCAAAGGCAGAGTAAGTTTTAAAGTTTCATAGGTTGTGCTAACCCTCAAAATACTCTCTAGACTCTAAATTAAAGGAGTAAGGCTCAGCACAGGGATCCAGAGAAATATAAGAATTAGGGTCTATATTGAAAAGGGCATATATTGTTTTGCTATGCAGTTTATTAACACCAAGAATTTCAGGATTTTGAGGTTAGTTTTTTAACTCTTTTCACTACTATCTACTCTATTTGACACTGTCCCACACAACATCCTTGTCTCTAAATTAGAGAGATATCAATTTTATGGATGGACCACTCGGTGGATAAAGAACTGGCTGGATGGCCGCACACAAAGAGTTGTGGTCAATGGCTCGATATCCGGCTGGAGACCAGTAACGAGTGGTGACCCTCAGGGATCGGTGTTGGGACCGGTCTTGTTTAACATCTTCATCGCTGACATGGACAGTGGGATTGAGTGTGCCCTCAGCAAGTTTGCCGATGACACCAAGCTGTGTGGTCCGGTTAATACGCTGGAGGGAAGGGATGCCATCCAGAGGGACCTTGACACGCTTGTGAGGTGGGCTGATGCCAACCTTATGAAGTTCAACCACAACAAGTGCAAGGTCCTACACCTGGGTCGGAGCAATCCCAGGCACAGCTACAGACTGGGCAGAGAAGAGATTCAGAGCAGCCCTGCAGAGAAGGACTTGGGGGTGCTGGTCGATGAGAAAATGAACATGGGCTGGCAGTGTGCGCTCGCAGCCCAGAAAGCCAACCGTATCCTGGGCTGCATCAAAAGGAGCGTGACCAGTAGGTCAAAGGAGGTGATCCTGCCCCTCTGCTCTGCTCTCGTGAGACCTCACCTGGAGTATTGTGTGCAGTTCTGGTGTCCTCAACATAAAAAGGACATGGAACTGCTGGAACAAGTCCAGAGGAGGGCCACGAGGATGATCAGGGGACTGGAGCACCTCCCGTATGAAGATCGGCTGAGGAAGTTGGGGCTGTTCAGCCTGGAGAAGAGAAGGCTGCGTGGAGACCTCGTAGCAGCCTTCCAGTATCTGAAAGGGGCCTGTAGGGATGCTGGGGAGGGACTCTTCGTCGGGGACTGTAGTGACAGGACAAGGGGTAACGGAGTAAAACTTAAACAGGGGAAGTTTAGATTGGATATAAGGAAGAAGTTCTTTACTGTGAGTGTGGTGAGGCACTGGAATGAGCTGCCCAGGGAGGTTGTGAGTGCTCCATCCCTGGCGGTGTTCAAGGCCAGGTTGGATGAGGCCTTGGGTGGGATGGTTTAGTGTGAGGTGTCCCTGCCCATGGGAGGGGGGTTGGAACTAGATGATCTTGAGGTCCTTTCCAACCCTAACTATTCTATGATTCTATGATTCTGTTTTTATGTTTGAATAGGTAGTTAATGAAACCACTACTTATAAAATGCAGCCATGCATCTGTCTTATTTTCCTACACGGCCTAATCAAAACGTTGTTGTTTTTTTTCCCCTTGTTTGGTTTCTCTTGTCATTTACAGTCCTTTGCATTTAGCTAGCATCATTACAGCATTACACGCATGTAACTCACAATAAGCCACTGGCTTTGGATATGGCATAGTGAAGATCTTGTCACTAAACAAATGCTAAAACACCTCTTCTATCTTACTTGCTATACCTGACTATCAAGAAAACATGGTAAAGATTCCTGTCCTTCAAAGGCAGTAACTGGAGCAAACACTGCTTATAGACATGAACCTCACAGCTGTACTTGGAAATTAAGTCTCTTCATACTAACAAATGCCAACCCCATGCTCTGTCACTAACAATTTGTGGTTTAGAAGACTCTTTATGACCAGTAACTTATAAACATGAACAGCTGTGTTCTTCTCATCATTCTAGACATACATGTAATTCAGCAATCTAAATGGATGTATATAAGAATGTGTTACACGCATATAAATCTTTCTGTATAACCATATTATACATCTTGTAGCACAGTGGAAGGAGAAAAACATCCTTTTACCACATCCAGTCCATATTATCTTAAATAAATTCTGAAGGTCTCATTTAATACTGCCACAGAAAATGTGTGTCATAAAATTAGCTAAATTTTTCAAGAAAAAAAAAGGAAGTCTGAGCTTCTTTTATGCACACCCCAATGAAGGGACACTATGCTAAATCTAATAAGTACTACTTATATTTGTAAATACCTGTATGTGTAAATTTAAGATATACGAGAAAGCCTCAACAGATCTGAAGCCTATTAATCTTCATTACGTTATTATGAACGGGACTGAGCGCTGTGCCTTCCTATGAAAGAAAATGTGCTGTAAGAGGAGCCCACAGAAAGAACTCCAAGACAGTCACAACTCTGGATTTAGTCCTCTCTTTGGTTTGCTGGAAAGACTTTCCTGCTTATCCTCATCACTAACTTCACCTCTCCTGGTACAGGGTGAGTGGCCTTTCTGGAGATGCAGAGGGTTTTCCATGGGAAGCTGTCTTCTGACTTTTAAGTTTGCACATCCACATCAAGGCTATGAAAAACTGAGGTCCTATAACTGTACTTGTGTATCTAAAGGAACCCTACGTACACACTAGGAGAGAAAAATGGAAGAATTAAATACTTGCCTGGAATTCCATATAATTAAAAAAACATATGGCAGAAGCCAGCAAGAGATTCATATATCTTAAAACAACCAATACAGATGTATTTTAACTGTAAAATTTTGAAGTTTTTTCTTTCTTTAGTATCAACCTTTCTTTGTCATGACTTCAGTTCCACTTAATTGAGTAGAAGAAAGCTCCTAAGAAGAACTGTTTACTAGCTCTCTTAAAATTTAATAAAAAAGGCATTGTTTTTTCTATGATTTTCTACTAGAAGTGGATGAATGAGTGTTGCATTAAACTAATGAATATCAATGCAATTGGGTAGGAGTGCTAAGGGAAACCTGTGGGGATTGCTTAATGTGAGAGAAAACCTGAGGAATTCCTCTTGCAACAGATGGCACAAGAGGAGGTTGCAGAAGGTAAAGCTGTCTGGAGGGAGGTTGTGCTTCAATTGCTTTTATTCCATTCTGGTCCAATGTGACTTTGTAGAAAAGGAACCCAGCTTTTAACAGTCTAATGTGTCAAAATTCATGCATCAGCTTGCTTCCCCACTGCTATTCTCAAATAATAGTACTGTGATAGCTTACTTAGGACTCTTTTTTACTACAATTTTTGTAACTTTAGATATGATTGCGTCACAGCTTTTCCACACCCCACAATGTATGGAATTTACACACCTCTCTGGAATCTCTGCTTTCCAGGGACTGAGGTTTTTAGTGGATAAGTCTTTCTCATGCCTATTTTCAGTCTCTTTTTTTTTTTTTTTTTTGTCTATACTGTTGTCTATATACTGTGTACTCTGCTTTTGCTCATCTGATTTCTGAAGCTTCAATTTCATAATAGTTATCTGGTGGAAGAACCAGATACATGCGTAAGGACCAATTAAGAGCAATGTTGCCTGTCATGAACACAGTCTAAACAATGCTCATTGCACGACTGGAACATCAGAGATCAGAGTATTGTGTAATTTTTATGACAGACATTTAGCTCACCTCTCTATGGTAACATAAACGGAAACATCTCACAGGTTACAGAGTCCTTAAAATGGGAAGTCTTTGGCCTCATCTTAAAATGTAAGCAGCATTTCTTTCCAAGTGAATTTACTTTTCTGAAGTGCATGCCCTATTTTCTTTCAACAATGAATGTATTTGTATCAAGTAGTAGAGTTTGAGCCCATTTTCAGCACTGAGATATCTTGATCAACGTGAGTGACAATGGGATTTGTTTCTTTAAAGCCTTTACTGCTGTCAGTCATAATTCACTACTATTGGAATCACCAGCTTCAAAACTCCCGTATTTTACATATTTAATACAAAGGAATGGCAAATAAAATCAATCCTAATGTTTGGCCCTAAATTCACATGTCATAAATTGAAGATTCAACGTGCTTTGCAATGCCAAACACGCCTTTTTTTTTTTTTTTAGGAAAAAAAGTAAAAAAAAAAAAAAGAAAAAAGAAAAAAAAAAACGGTTTGCAATGGCTTTAATATCACTGAGATATTTTATATCTGTCTATTTATATTAAATATAATGATAATGTTTCTACTAAACCAGATTTCAGTAATTCCTCAGAGAAAAGCAATGGTGCTTGAATTGTGTCACTATTAGAAATTGTTTTCAGCACATAAGGCTAATAATAAATATGCATATTATATCTAAGAAAAAACACTCAAAAGCTGTTTTCTTCCATAAAGTATGCTGTGAAATTTATCTCAGCTTCAAGAAAATTTGGTAATATTAGTAATAAAGTTCTAATAATAAACTGTCATAACAGGAAGCTGCTGAAGTTTAGATGCAAATGGAATGGTCAAAGAACTTGTGAATTAGAAATTACTCCAATCATATATTACTGGAATACCTTGTGGCAGAGACTGGACAGGAAGAGCAGACTGGCCAGGTGGGATGGAAATGAGTCCCTGACGCTGAAGGTTCAGCAGATGTTGCTGCTGCTGAAGCTGTTGCATCTGGAGGAGCTGCTGCTGGAAGACAAGCTGCTGGGCTGCCAACTGCTGCTGCTGCTACAGAGAGAAGAGGGCGGGGGGGGAAATGCAGCAAAAAGTAAAGCATGCAGTGAAGGCTAGAATGGCAAAAACATAAAATCAACTCCTTTTCCTTTAATCTGAGTTATTAAATAATAATGCTATTTGTAGAATATTCAGGCAGTGAAAGCATTTGAAATTTTCTATTATATTCATTCCAGCTATTAGGTGTTAGGGAAAATAGCAAGACACATTTAATGACATGCTAAAGAAAAGGGTCAAGAGAAAGTATGTAACAGCTGTTTCAAACAACAAAAAAAGCCCAGCTCATGGCAGATGATAACAAATTTATCTATGCTAAAAGTGTAACTCTTTATAGGAGCCTGTGATTTGAAGGCACTCTTATTTTTCCAATTGACTAAGTATGGTCTGCAGTGGCCCATGAATATGGTCTCCAGTGATCTATTAGTAAACTGGGATGTAGACTTCATTTCACCCGCCTGTTAGCTCTCCCTCTTCTCTTGTTGGAATATATTAAAAGAAGTGTTACATTCAAGGTAACGAAGTGCCCTATTATGGAGCAAAAGTATAAGTTCCAGTTTTGTGAGGCATTTCAAGACAAACTAGAGGCTGCAAAGACACAGGAGGCTATGAGAAGGCAGTCACACTTCAGAGAAAGACAAGCTGCTGTGGAAGACCTTTCCTTTCTAGTTTGGGGAAAAGAGAAACTTCTGATGCGCTCACTGGAAAACAGACTGCATAATGGAGCAAGTCATGTGGATTGCCCACAGCCTCCGGAGAAATACAGGAGCAATTTCTATTCCGTAGTTGATGGCTGTCTGAAATTCTATTCACAAATCCAAACAGAAACAAAGCCTCAGGAGGTCACAACTGCTTCCTCGACGTTTGCATAATGGGCAGCTTGAAGACAACGTCTAGGATACCCGCTGATCAATTTAACTACTTCAACATGTTTTGTTTGTGTTATGTTTATATTTGATGCAGTTTGCTGACAAGTGCAAGCTAGGCCTGAGAAACCCACTTGTCAGGTTGATTTATGAGCACATCAAACTGTAACTTTCTACTCGCCACTTCAAACCTACAGTAGCAGTTCATTAATCAGGGGCCTGTGACTTTGAAATCTGTGCTCAATCGCTCTTTTTCAGCCATGGACTAAATTTGCATGCTTTCTGAGCTGTGCCACTGAGAAAAGTAAGGCTCCTTCCCCAACACAGATTGCCTGTGAATACAAGATAATCAGTACGGTGTCCACCACACAGCTTGTTCTTTGCACGCTCAGATTCATTAATGAACATTAGGCGACAGCAGCACTAGACTGCTCAAATCCTGTGTCTCAGAAAGGGGAGCAGGAGAATTATACTGGCACTGTTATTAAGCCTGGTAAAAACACATGAACAAATATTTGATAGCTGCATCCTTGGTACAGGAAAAGATCTAAACTAGTCTTTTCCACACCTCTGACAGCTCAGACTAGTATGCATCAGCAAGGGTCTTAGCTCCTACCTCTTTTGCTTGCTTTCCTGGATGCTGTTGCTGCTGCTGTTGCTGCTGCTGCTGCTGCTGCTGTTGTTGCTGCTGCTGCTGTTGTTGTTGCTGTTGTTGCTGTTGTTGTTGTTGTTGTTGCTGCTGCTGTTGCTGCTGCTGCAAAAGCTGAAGATGTAACTGCTCTTGCTGTTTCTTGTAAAACTCTTGTAGTTGTTGCTGAATAAACCATTTTGACTTTAATAAATAAAGGCAAAAGTTTCAAGTATTATAAATCTCCTAAACTCTTCTAGATTGGCATATGGTAGCGTAGCCATTAAGAATCACCTCATAATAAAAAATGTGATTTGAAGAGGCAGATCTACATACATTTTTTTCCAAGGCGGTTCTGAAATTTTCCAATGCAGATTCCAAAATATCCTAAACAGAAGGGTATAGAAAATCTGTATTCTAAAGGGAATGCAAGAGCCAAATTAACTCCTCAAATAACTATACCTAAGTTCCTCACATATCCTATATAACCAATCAGAAATTGTACTCATCCACTTGCAAGAAACCTAGAAGTCTCTAAGGCCAAACTAAACTGTCTGTTTCTTAGGGGAAAAAAGTAATTAATCTGTCAATCTATTTAGCGGGATGCTGGATTCACAACTGAAGGTGAATTGCCTGTAATAATCACGGTACTGGATATTAGAGTGTTTAAACATACAGTGATTGAGCTGTGACTATGACAAACAGACACATCATTTTCTGTATGACAATTAAGCACGCACCCAAAAATCCACTCTGCTTTACACTTGAGGTACTGATCACTGACACTATCTTTATTGTATGAATAACAAGTTCATGGATTCTTCACTTAGCTGCCAGGTTTTGTGCTAAGGAAATAGTAACCTCCTCCTCCTTTTTAGCCCTATCTGGGACAATTTTTTTGGATGTAAGAAAACCCAAAAGTAAAACCCCCAACTTTTCCCCATGATGAAACAAGCTGTTAAGTTCAAATTTCATAACCGCGTACCATTTATGTGACTAAAAGGAGCACTACAGGGTTTTGAATTTTAAAGCAACAATTATCTACAACTATATTTACACTTCCTTTGGCAAGTCTACAATTAAAATATGCCTAAGCACTTGCAAATTTAAATATCAATTTGTCTGGCATTTGTAATACATCTGCCACTGCTGCTGCTGTTTCTAATATAATATTCAATGTTTCAAAATTGCAATTGCACATTTCTTCAATTAAAACAAGAAATTTAAAGACTGAGAAGTTTCACATTTATTTTTGTTCTTTTTGGTGCATTGAAGGATGAAATATTACAAAACAAGACCCATAAAATCTGGCTGACACTTGCATGAATGCCCTGGGCTAACAGTCCAAAGCAGGTAACACACATTACCTGCTGCAACATAACTGCTTGCTGCTGTTGGAGAAGTGCTTGAAGCTGCTGTGGAGACAACACTTGCTGCTGGAGGATCTGCTGCATTTGCTGAGGGGTGATCACCTGGGGAGTCATCATGGCCACTGACACAGGCACCTGCACAGGGAAAGAAAGATATCATCATCAAACACATTTTAGTTCGCCTGCACCACAGCTGTACATCTTTTTTTATTTTGTACCAAAGATGGACCATTATTTTTTCCATAATATTTATCACTGCAAAGTTCCAGTTTCAGTCAGAATCTGTTATATTAAGACCACAGGACTGTGGCACTCTATTTCCAGAGGCATCAGATTCGATCAGACTCAAGCTTTATGTTTCACATCTCTTATGTATTCCTGCAAGAAATTTAAGCATTGGCTAGTACAAATGTGTATTTAAAAATAAATGATCACATGGCAGGGCTCTCAACACTTCATAATCAATCATCTTATCAAGTGTCATAATGTTACAAATAGAAAAATCTATTGAGACTGTTCCAAAAGATATGATTAAAACACACAGCAAAGTAAATATCTCAAAGCAGTAAATGTTTTCCACAATAAAGACACTTAGCCTAGAAAAATATTTGCATAATACTTCACTTCAGTATAAGAAAACCTTTCTTGCACGGCTAGCCTTTTTAGGAAGTCTGATTTATACAGGAATAAAAATGCCAGAGACGTATTGGAGTATAGAACAAGGGCTACCGCCTCAGTCACCTGGTTTCTGCAGACAGAAACGTGATCTCAGTCACCCCGAGCGGAAAACTGAAAGGTGGGAAACCTTGTCATAAGATTATTGATTTGTCCACTAAAGTCTAAGAATGTGTTTTTGTGTGGGTGCTGTTTTGGACGCAGCTTTATTTTGTGTCTGTCATACACTGAGATGAAGTGTCTACGTATGGATAAACACCCACCTACACACATGCTCTCAGGAATATATATGTGAGTTGGAAACACACAGCAAATAAATGTGGTTGTATATTTAGTCCCATGAAAGAGCCTGAAGTATGTGGCGAGCCCGCTGCAGCAGACACGCTGTGTGAAACCATTGCTCAGGCTAACCAGGACACAAACAGCTGTCAGCAGGCCAAGTCTTCCACCCATGAAAAAGCAGCCGCTCACTTGTCTAGCAAAATCTGAATGTTTTTTCTGTATATAATAGCAAGCTGGCATATAAATACTGCTTTGTGAGATGTCTGTAGGACATTCCAGTTTTCTGTAACTCAGCAAAAATAACAATCATTAATAAAATAAATCGTGATCGTGATCAAATCTTCAGAAGAAAAGCTTTTCTAACATTTCTATTACATGAATCTATCCCGAAAGACTTTGAATAAATGTAACACTTAGAGGAAAAAAAAAGCACGCCTGCTGAAGTTTACTTCTAGGAAAAATTACTTCCTCTAATATTACACAGAATACCACTTTTCACACAATTCATCACAGCATAAATTATGGTCTTTAAATCTTGACTAATTAGGAGTCTGAAAGTAGAAGTACCAGCCATTACTATAAAAGTCTGATAATCTTTTGCAAATGGTGAATGAAATTATAAATGAAATTCAAGAATAAAAATTCTGAAGGTCATACTCTAGAATACAAGTGGAAAAGACAAACCAGACTTCCACTTGGAATCAGACATTATGAGGAGAAATTTTAACCTCAGCTATCACTGGACTCCTATAGACAACAGAATAAGGAAATCCCAAAGAAAGTTTATCTGATCTGGTTTAGGCATCTGTTCTAGCATGGGACTAATCCCTCTCTGAATGTGCCTGGCTCTCTCCACTGACTGTAGGCTCACTTTGGCTTGACACCTATTCTTTCATATGGTTAACGCTAGTTGTGACACTCCATGGCACCCAGAAGTTTTGTAGTATTGGAAACACCACTTCTCTGCAATATTGTTTTATTCTAAATCTATCCAGTCCTAAGGGCAGGACAAACAAGTTTTAACAACTTTGAGATGCATGAGCAAAGAGTAAAATCCACGGACTTGAGTCAGTGTTCAATTCCCTCTGAAGTCACTAAGAACTTCCTCTGTTTACCTGAGATCTGAACTTGTTGATCTTTCAACAATTTTGCTTCAGCAATACTATTCTACTACCATCTGTCACATACATATGACAAGGCAGAAGGAAGGCAGACACCTTTCCGATTAAACCATTGCCTTTAACCTTTAAACCCCGCAAAAATTTCCCTGACAAACACTTGCATCACTTACATGCTTACTACTATAATATATAGCAAATGGTGAAAGTGTTGTACCCTTGTTACTCTACTTCTCTACCTTTATGTCACCTCTCTTTCCTGGCTCTCTTTCCTTTCAAACACACAGGTAACAATTCTGAGAGTGAAAATCAACATTACACTGTAAGCGGCACTGATTTATCCATGCTCTGTGCTAAAGACTCTACCCAGTAAGACTCATGCTGTTGCAAGAGTCCTCTGCTCCTCAGTCTGAAATACACATTCCCCTTCACCAGGCATATTTCTGTTAGCTTTTGCAGTATCTGCTCTGAATGTCCTTGACTCTGTACTTGCTCTTATATTTGGAGACACACCTGCTGTGTGGTAAACGCTAAGAGCTTTTCTTTCCAAATTTGTTTCTCCTGTATTTTTCAAGAGTCACTTTCAACTGCATTAGCTGAAGTAAAGAACCTAATAAACCTGTTTTTCAGGACAACTGACAAAAGCATGAAAAAAAAGACAGTCAAGATCATCAATAAAAATACATATTTATATAGATAATACTGCCTTTAAGAGAATTTTATGTGAGGATCCATATGCGTATCATACCTGGTATATATCTTCATCCCCACAGATAAAGGACAAGGCATTTTGAAAACTGCTTGAATTTTAAATTAGCAAAAACGTATTAAGCAAAGAGATTTCTCTAATTGTAATTAGGTAATATAAATGGGTACATTTCACAGCCTTCAGTGATACACTAGACTGCACTTTATTTCTTACTGGAATAGTGTTACCGTGCTATCTGGGTCGGAAGACTATGAGAAACCTGCTGCTTTATGGCCAATTATGTGCATTAGGTATATTTCTTTGGTTTAGAGTCAGCATTTTTCAAGACTTCGGATCTGATTTTATAAAAAATTAGCAAAGACACAAACAGGCTCTTTTTCATAGGAATCTCTCAATGTATCTGAAGTCAGTTCAGGCAGAGGACAGTAGAGGGACCCAGTGAAAAGGCACGATCAAGTAAATTACGTGGTTTGTTTGAGTGGGCCACAAACTCCCAACAAATTCTTGGTCAGACCTCTCATGAGAAAATGAATAGACAAAGGAAAACATGATTTATGACTGTAACCCTTTTGCTACAAGGTGTCAAAGAAACTGAACACCCAGCTCGGTCATGAAGATGACTGGGTACAGCAGCCCTACAAAACACAATGGGTTTGAAAGCTTCCAAAGAACACGTAAATTTGTCAGTTTGATGATGAATCCTTCATGTTTTGAAGAGTTTCTCATGTTTCTGATGCAGACTGTCCCCCATTTCTTTGGATTAGCTTACAAGTCCTGCTAAATAAAACTACAGATATGTAAACAAATAGATTTTTAACACATCTGAACAGCCTTTCAGGCAAAACT
>NC_088884.1:16135137-16242637 GCF_037157495.1 Lathamus discolor | reverse complement strand
TTAATGACCAACTTTTTATATGGATATAAAACAGTGTTTAAAATGTAGTTTTGTTCCTGCTTTCTGAACAGACTTTCACTATTACTTTTTACCAACTAGTTTCATTGAAAGGTTTCCAGCGTTACAGGTAATGTAAAGTCCATTAGGTCAGGCTCTTCATAGCATGACATGCAGTAAATTACAAGTGCTTCAAGCAGCTCAGTGAATTACAGTTCATCACTTTGAAAGGTTCCCACTACAAGACTACAGATATCAGATCTGGCAGTTAGGATCCAATTAACACTTTGGTCAGAATAATCAGATTGCGTGTGTAAGACTTGTATAATTCGTTTATTGCTTCCATGTATCTTCTGTCTGTAGGTAAATTTGTTGCTGTTATTTCAAAGCTTGGAATCAGTATTTCACTTGCCTTTAGGTTATATTTCAAGTTCTTTTGCAGTGTAGTGATGAACTCTCCCTGCTCCAGCAATTTAGATCACTTGTCCTGTAGATATTACTGCTTGAGAAATCGTTGTTTCTGGTGGTTTTGTTTTGTATTCTTACCATGTCATTATATGTCCAGAAAAAAATTGCTAGCAATTTTTACTAAGCACATTTTATTTAGTGTAACAGAGACAGTTTTCTCCAGTGTGATCATTGTGAATCTCACAGAACACCCAGATACACTGTAAATGACATATGCATTGACATTTACATGTGTACTGTCATGCAAAACCATTTCCTGCTACAATGAATATAATACTATAACTGAATGAAAAAATACTCTGATTTTGTGATATCATTTTTCAAGCCATGGTCAGTGTACATAAAGGTTCTTCAGGATAAACCTCATCAGAGAAGAGTAATGGATTTCAAATTCTGTGTTCTTACCTAGTGCTTTACAGCAAATTGCACTTTCAAGTCTCAGAGGCGGTGAAATTCCTTGGAAAGAACTTAAATCGTCCAAGGTATCCCACCTTTTCCAGGGGAAAGCAGTAGTGAGCAGGTATGTAAATGCTGGAAGTTTGAAATGCAGAAACCAGTAAACCGGATAAGGAAAAAGATCGAAGACTACTAATACCCCCACCAAGTTGTATTTCCTATGTCAAAACACGCTAGTTGTGCTCAAGACTCTCCTTTTCTCTTCCAACAACCCTGTCCTTACAAGGTACATAAAAGGTTATATCAGATTCATGTATACAGCAATGCATACTTAGGCTCTTCATTGCCATATGCACTTCAAATTCTACAGGAACAAGAATCAAACCAGAAATTTAAACTTATTTCCCAGTTTGAAAGTGTTTTGAGAACAAACATCCAGAGCCTTATGGATTTGAAATGTGAGTAAAATGGCATATAAAGCTCTAGCGCAAGACTACACATTTGCCCCAGGTCAATGACACAGGAATTACTGCTGGCTGAAACTATTTTATGGCCAATAACCTTCCAAGTTTCAGTTCAGCTTCTAATGAGCTACAGTCCTCATGAAAAATTATAGTTACATTGTACTACGAGATCTACAGAAAGCTTGAGGACTGTACAGCTTACAAACTAGCTTTTCAGAAGTATTGTACTATTTGCTTATCAGAAAACCACATCCATCTGCACTTTTTCCCTCTTACAAAAGTGTCAGCAAGTACACAGACTGCCTGCAGCCAGGCAAATCATAGCTTGCAACTTTAACTGTTTAACTTAGGAGGAATGTCTTTATACTATTTATACAGTTAAGAGAGAAAGACAGAAGCTCCTTTAGATGGCAATTCAGACAGAATAAATTGAGCTCTATTCTGAATTTTGAATTGTTCTGTGTGAGAGCTTCCTCTCCATGAATTGCACGAGGAACCTCCTCATGTAGGCATGTAACAACATTTGGTGATGAGAATACTTCATTTCCTTTACGCTGCGAAACAAAACATCAGCGTATAACTGAAACGCACAGAAATGAAGAGGCAGAGAACTACCCATGTGGAGCCATTCAGAGCCACCAAAATTGTATGAGGTACCCTGTATGCTTTCCAACCAGAACTGGATTACCTACAGACAATTCTCAGTATGTATGTAAACAGGCATCAAATAAAATCTTATATTAATCTGACATAACTGTTCGAGAACATCAGTATATTGTCAGCTGTGCTAAATGATGAGATTATTTTACTGTTGCTGTGTTTCAATTCTCAATACACAGAAGAGTCTTAGAAAATTTCAGCAGAACTGCTGACCTTGGCCGACTTAGTTTTATATTGGTTAAAAAAAAAACAACCAACAAACTCAACAATAGCACATTGTATTTTAAAGCGATTTAATTTGATACTCTACATTTCCAACAGAATGCATCCAAAGCAGCTGAAATACTCCTTCCCCACATGCCCAAATCAAGCCTCATCCCAAGGCACTCAATTACCACCATCCTTAACATTTTCTGCATTTGCATTATCCCGGAAAATGTGCAACAGGCTGAAAGCTCTCATCTGCATTCGTAGGTCTTCAAGAATTGGATAATTGTACTGACCCCCTCTAAGAGTTTCTATTTTAAGGGGAAGTAAAGCCTAGCCAAGAGAAATATCTTTCCTAGCTCAGCAGAACCACTCTTCTGTTGCCTTTTTCCAGCTTAAAGCAGAAGAGTGTGAAATGATTCTTCTTGTAGATTCAAAATGGAGGCAACTCCAGTTTCCCAAAGAAAAGTTTTCAAATAATAAATACAAGAAGCAATTCAATCAGGAATTCAGCCCAACTAAGTCTTGAATATTTGAAATTTTGGAATATGTTCCTCTCTTTTCACCATCTAGCCAAGGAAAAAAACTGAAGCATTTCACCTGGTGCCAAAACTGGAGAGTGAATCAGGGTTTATTTCATAATTATGGAGAATGTGGTTATTTGAACATACATGGTAAGTATTTATGCAGCATGATTTTTCAAAGCCTGACAACTCCAAGAAAGAGTCCCATTTAAGCATATATGTATAAGCACCACACACTAAAATCTGTGTCGGCTGATGTTCTGTCGTTCACTGTGGCACTCTGGTGTCGTAGTCTCCTGTACCTCTCAGAACAAGGACAGACACGGCAGCCTTTCTGACCTCTACTTTGTTGGATGCACAGAAGTTCAATATTGACAATCTGATTACATGCATATAGTGTGATACATTCTGGGCAAATTCTTCTCTTGTTTACATGCATGTAAACACAGTGCAGTAAAGGCCATTGAAGTCAACAGTACAATCCCAGTGGAAACTGATATAAATAAAGAGTCGGGCTCAATGTTACTGTTGCAGCTGCCCTTTTATAAGTGTTAGATATATTACAGGGCTGCAGGGTGCAGAATGCAGCTTCCCCGGGAGGAAGCAGAGACCTTACCATTTCCCTGGGCTTAAAGTTACGTGTCCTGGGTTTAAACCATAACATTATGGAAAAGACACACTGCAATTTTTGCTTGTACAACGCTTAGAAAAACTGGATCATTGACAATAACAGGAGCCAGGGCTTTCATCAGCTGCTGTTCAGGCCCATGTGAAATCTGGCCACAATGTAACATAATGCCTAAAATTTACACCTTAGCTTGTTTATATGTTCTGGGGCTAATCATGGGATCAATTTGATATTAAGAAAATACTTACTAAAAATGAGTATTAAAAAATACATTTTTCCTAGTCTTGAGATTCACTCTATTTTTGTTGTTGTTGTTGTTCCTCAATCAACAACATGCAGATGTCAGCAAAATCAAAATAAAGATAACTTTGTATGGTCCAAATGGCAGACCACAATTTTTCATCTTCAGCTCACATAAACATACTCTACGCATAAACTATGGCCAGCACGTAGGTTACAGAGCTACTCTTCATTGTAACCCTTGCACATAAGGCATGAGAACCCCAGTAAAGGGCAGTTACAGATAGAAAGGTAAAGAGACCTGGATAACCATGATTTGGGTATCACTGCTACTTTGCCCAGGACCCGCATAACATAACCAAGATTTCCGTTCCAAATTCCACTTCCTCTCCTTTGAATCCTGGCAGCCATAGCAAAGGCACACACTACAGTTTCAGAGGTGAGTACTGAAGCGTATCAGTATCATATCTTAGGGATATTATTGAGATAGAGATAAAACAAGCACTTTTTTATCTCATCCAAAGTAGCCCTTAATAGAGGAGTTCCCTCTTTACCCTGCCAACACTGACAATTATGTACATGCATCAGGAATCCATGAGTATGAACTGGTGATGGTTGTTCCTATCTCTGGATAAAATGGATGGATACCAGTCAAATTTAACAAGACTTGGCCACACAGCAGCTGACATGGACACTTCTTAGGCTTTCAAGAAGTGTTGGGATTAGTCCAATCCACCTTCTATCCTGTCTGGTGGTTGAATCAAATCCCGTATCTATCCGCTTCTAGGCTTTTTTGATCTGTTTGTGATAAAAGGGGGCCATATCACCAGTCATGAAATGCAGGCCTGCAGCCCATCCACCTGCTTTTTGGAGCCTGAAGAAGTTGAAGCAAGCCACTTTCAGGCTCTTTACTACAAAAATTGAATCCTGTGTACTGTGAGACAGTGAGTTGAGGAAAGCTGGCTGTAAAGAGAATAAGGAGGCAATGCAGTCACTGACTCATTTCTGACTATTAATATTAGTGTCCCCATCCAGCTTCAGCAACAGCCACAGATTAAAACAATGCAAGAAAGCAGTGACCAGCACCACCAAGGGAGGCCAGAACTGCAGCAATGAAACACTTGCCAGACAGGCAACGTCTCTGTACCTGTTCGCGTAAATCTGAACTTTCTATGCCAATTTTGAAAGAGCTTTTCATCAGTTACATTTTTAAATAACAGTGCTGTGGGGTTGAGAATAACTTATCAGCACTTTGACTGTATGTGTGTTTGGGGTGTATAATGGAAAAGTGAGGTTTCTTGGACATGAGGATAATGCATTAATAGATCTTAAAGGGTTACTACATGGACTTCATGCTTCTTTTATAAGAAACAGTCCTACTTAAAAAGCCTGTACAGGATTTTTTAAAAGGAAAATAAATGACCCAAGTTACAACATTTAGTGTAGTGTTTGCAAAAACACCTGCTTGGCATAGGGTTTGCAATTGTACATGCACCTAACTCTTGCTTTGTTTGTGATGTGTCATATGAATGAGAGGATTTCAACTTTTCCTGTTCCATATAAAATACAGACACATGCTCATACAGAGTAGACATTTCCATACTCACAATTTTGTTTTGCTACCTGTCTTGCTGTTTGTTCATATAAACACCCAACTGTATTACAAATGCAGTGTTTGAGGATTGTAGTCAGATCTGTTCCACTGTACATACTGAATTTTCTGCTGCTATTCTTACACTATACAGCATCATGTCCAGTTTTATAAGAGAAGATACTCTTATTAGCTTGAGTACTTCTTAGTCTTTTCAGAAATAAATAATATAGAAAGTGAGTAACAGAAGAATAACTCAATCATTTGGTTAACTTTAATAAGGAAATGTTGTGTCATCTAATAGAGAAAAATACTTATGGAGATCAGAAGAACTGAAGAAGTATAATGAGATCCAATGGGAAATGTAAACTATAACACGGGAGGAATTTGCCACAGCACAAGCTCCCTCTTTGTCCCATACCAGCTCTCACCTCAGATGAATATATAACAGTATTGCATCATGACGCAATCTGTGATGTGACACCATCTCCCCGAGCCTGACAAAGACCTCATTAGAATATTAACTTTAATAATTACATAGTATCTTACCATAAACCAGTGACTCTTAGGCCAAGTTTGTACCATATCACTTTAAGCCCCTTACTGATTTGGCTACTTGCCCTGGGCACTTCCTATAGGCAACAGAAGACAATGTGCAAACCCCCATGGACTAATCCAGTTCATGTAAAACCAGAACTGTCTATGTGTGTCTCTCTTTTCTACTATAGACACAGGTTACACTGACTGTTTCTAACTAGGTATATAAAGTCAAATGGCTTAGGTTAGGCAAGAGGAATCGACTTGCACAGTTCATTTGAAAGGCCACAAGGGTCCTGGATGATAGTGGCAGAAAAAATGTCCTGTGTACCCACATGTTGCTCTCAAACAACAGACATTCACACCAGTAATTCCACTAACACACAGATAACCTGAAAGGAATACAGAAATCTTGCAAACGATCGGGGGTAAATATAGTTCTACATCTCTCAGGAAGAGATCTGAAAACTATCCATGGCTTCAGCAGCTGGTATCCTTTGAACATTTCTGCTAGCTTGGTGACTCCCACCAGGCTTGTAGCCAGTCCCTGTTCCCCCTCTCATGGTACAGATCAAAGCAGTGGTTTCCTCAATACGACGTTCCTTTCCCCAAGCACACTTCCATCAGCAGTCTTGGGAGACTGCCAACACACAGTATATATTTAAGTACCTTCCATTTACTGAAATGTCACCTCCTTCATTAGACACAGGCGAGTGTCTTTGTCCTTTCAGTATCTTTCTATGTCACCTGCCAATGACATTTTTGTTCAAGACTATGGAAATACTGAATTCTGTTTTCTCAGTCTCTGGTTTCAGTCTAAACTAAAATGCCCAGGCTTACTATGAAAATACAAAGTGTTACCTAGAGATGATGCAAATTTACATTTTTCTTTAGAAAGCACAGAGTGTATTCTTCAGCCACTTAGGCATGCACTGCAACGGGCAACACAGCTGAAAGCCTCTCAGCTCATCATGTCGTTGTTACTCAATGTAACGCAGCAGTTTTTCCAAAACTACAAATACTGCAGGCAATAAGCCTGAGCTTGTTTATATAGATAATTATGGCAAAACGACCTATCTCTAAGGGGAGCCAAATTTAGTACTGGTAGAGTGCATAATATTCATGAATTAACTTAATGAAACACACAACTTCGTATAGGCGCACGTAATGAAATAACTGAAGGAGCAATAAAGATGGATCTTCAGTGATACACCTGTTTAGAAACAAGTTCCAAGAACAGATTTTTCTTACCACAAAAAATGGAACTAAAAAGACCCAATTTCTGTAAGAGGTTTACTAAAATAGAGCTAGGAAACATACATAATTTAAAAAAGTTTAGAACTTCCAATATAAAAAGTATTAAAATTACTTTCTTTTATCATTTTAATAACAATGTCTGATTTGTCAAAACAGTAAAAACTCTATAAATATCTGTTAAGGGATTATTTCAATAGCATGAAAAACTCTAGTGAAGAAATGACACAGAATATAGAACTGTCATCACGCATTTGCATATAAAAGGCTGTTTAAAACTGACAGACACATAAACAGAAAATACATGCTATAAAATTAGTCATTTTTAAGCATGGGTCTTTAAATAAAGCTGGCAGAGCACCTTCATTTTAGCGAACTCATTCTCAAGAGGAATGAAAAAAAAAATCGTGCAGCACCTAGCAACTTATTTTCTTCAGTCTTGTACACAGATAATAGTTTATTACAGTTTGAACATATCTTCATTAAAGTATCTTAAAATATTGGTGATATTTCCTGAATAATGTATTTTTGTTAAATGTCATTACACATTAATAAAATAAAAGTATCATTTATCTTTTGACAGGGCGATCAGAAATGTGATTTACTAGATCCTGGAGGCTGCTTGTCAGAAAAAACAGATATATATAGCACTCCCATGGCTACCAAAGGGAATGCATATGCTTTAAGTTCTTAGGATGCAATGTTTGTAGGGAAATTAAGAGCTTTCAACAGGCCTATCAAGAGACAATAACCATTTTGGACTCATAATTCCTTTCAGTCAGAAACAGAAGCAGCACACTTCAAGCCAAGCACCATATGAGGCAACACCCTAAGTTTAAATCAATGCAGCCTAAAGAAAATGTGTATTTTCTATATATTTGCTTATAAAAATTGCTTATAAAAATAAGCAATTCTGATAAGCAGGTAAGAAAAAAAGAAAATATTTTGACACTTCTTAAAGTAAAAATGTTGACTCCTTGTAAAAGACACAGAAGTGGGGCTTAAGGCATTTTATTTAAAGGTTGCAATAGCCACGGTCATGTCATATAAGCAAAGAATCATAGAATGGTTTGGGTTGAAAAGGATCAGTTAGTTCCAACTCCCCTGCCATGGGTAGGGACACTTGACTCTAGGCCGTGTCGGCCAGGGCTCTGTCCAACCTGGCTTTGAACACTGCCAGAGATGGAGCATTTATCACTTCTTTTGGCAACCTGTTCAGTGCCTCACCGCCCTCACAGTAAAGAACTTCTTCCATATACCTAACCAGAACTTCTCCCGTTTAAGTTTGAACTCATTGCCCCTTGTCCTATCATTACTCCTCTCACGAGTCCCTGACGAACAGTCCCTCTCCAACATCTTTGTAGGCGCCCTTCAGATATTGGATGCCCCCCACCCACACTGAATGAGACTTGGACAGGGTCTCAAAGCACTCTGGCAACCTGTATTCAAGAGTCACACTTGTCAGAGGTGCTGGTTAAACATGCAGACTCCAGAACTCAGCCTTTTCTCTCAACACTGAGCTACTGAGTGCCAACGGCTCCTCAGCTGCTGGAGCAGCCTGACTGCTGGCTCTTCTCCCTGCTCACAGGCTCACAGGGAAGGAATCCTACTCCCTTGCTCCCTACAGTTCAGAGAGCAACCTAAGATGGAGAAGGGGATGGAAACAGCTTCTCTGCTAGTTTTGAAAGTAACAAGCACCGAAGTCCTTATTTTTAAACATCTGTTGTTCAAAATTTCTTTTCATAAAAGTGTCTAGCATTTAATAAAGCAATATTTTCCAAAGCTCTCCAAGCACTGAAAATTATAGATTCACAAGAATTTGGATTAATTGGCTCTCTCAACACAGTATCAACAGTCACAAAGCTCTGATCCTGTGGAAATTCAGTATTACTTACATCATAGTGTAAATCTGAAAGCACAGAACCTTTCACAAGTTTTGAGCCATAGACTTCTGTTAAAAAGTATTTTCTGTACAAACTTCTAATTGCCTCTCCCTTTTACATAGTTTTAGAAAATACCCAGAGAATATCTTAACGGAATTCAGATACTTATTCTAAGGGTAGGAGATGTAGCTATGTCATACTATTTGGATTACTCATTAAAAAAAAACCCTCGCAAACCAGTGTTCACTAAATACACACACATAGGCATAACTGCTGTAGCCACCAATTAGCAATCTAATTTCAAATCATTTCATTAAGAGAAATAACCTAAATAAAAGTATTTCTTCTTTAAAAAGTCATTATGCAAATTGCTGAACAGAAAGAAGCCACCTCAGCAAGTGAGCTACCCAATCCCTTGCTTCAAAAGAGGAATGAAACGTTTTGTTTCTGATAGATGTTTGTCCAAAATGTATTTTTTACAGACTTTTAAGCAAGCTGTCCTACAACACTAGGTGTTCCATAACACTACCAGCAGCCTATTCCAGCACTCTCCTACTTTGCTTATTTTCTAAAAGATATTGGACATTTAACGCAAACCTACTTTTCATCAGGTAAAGCCAGTTACTATTTGTAGACATGTACTTCCAAGAATAAAAATCTGAAAATATTTTGCAAAGATACAATCGATGATGAAAAAAATAATGCCATTTACTGTCACTATCAGTATTTTGTAATGGAATGGTAGAAACATGTTACTTTTCACTACTGTGTTGAATTCTTGCTGCATTTAATTAAAACTTGGGGGATGGATTAGATGATCCCCAGAGGTCCCTTCCAACCCTAATGGTTCTGTGTGATTCTGTGAAAACTTCATCGCTTTTTTATGCCTCACTACCTCACAAACATAAGAAAATGCACCCTTGTACCTAAATACCCGACCCAGCTCTGAAAACAGTACTGATCCGAATGCAGCATCAGCTTTGCCCCCAGGTTTGACAGCAACAATACATGTCCCTAGAACTGACCTAGGGAATGAAGGTTGTTGTGAGACCTGGGGTTATCAAAGTCTAGAACTATTCATTAAATACTATATGACCTAGAATATTATCCTTTTGACTGAAGGCTGTATTACAGCTCATGTATATGCAGTGGTTACAGCACTCCTAAGCAAAAGATCATGTATCACCTGTTTTACTAGAGATTCTGCAGCTCTTCAAATCTGTAAGAAGACTCTGAGACTTACATTTAAATTAAAATTAATAACTGAAAAATTATTTTCCACCTGGAAGTGTAAGAAAGTTCAAAACTACAGGGTTTGATAAACCAAGACTAAAAATCCAGCTAAGGTTTGCAGACACTACATCAATGTTTCCTTCTTGCCTAAAGATGCAGAACACAAATCCAGTTCTGTAATATTAAAAAAAAACCAATAATCAGCAGCATGGAAAGGAACTTCTCTGATTCACAAGCAATTCTGAAGAGTTAAAAATACTGTGCTTCCCTTTACAAATTTTTTTTTTTACAGTATGTATTTATAAAAATATTAGTGAGGGAAATTTCAAAGTGAAAGTTATGCTTTTAGATGAACCTGACATTATGGACCTCTAACAAACTGGTATTAAGAATGTTATTTTGAAAATGTAGGAATGTTTCAGCTTCCTCAAAATCTTTTTTGATACAAAGTTAATGTAGCAAATTTCAGAGCACTTTGGTATTGAAAAGTAATAATTAAAAATGTTGTAAATTGAATACTTAATGAAGCTCTAATGAACTATTCAATGCTGGATCAATTGTATTGCTACGGCTAAAATATTTCACAGTTTTCAGAACATTTCTGATTCTTTCCAGTGGGATAGTTCTGACTCCCAATTGTGGCAAACCCTACAGAGGCTAAACATATCATTTTACCAGACTGGTAAATAAAACTCTGCTTAATTCACTTGAAGAGTTTTTTAAATTATGGCACTCAGACTCAGTTACGGTCATAAAAAGGACTAGAAAAAAGATTTCAAGAGAAGAAAAGGAGACTGGTTGACTCAAAAAGAGCAGTTTAGGATTATTACTAAATTGTTACTGATGGATATCTTTATTTTCCCTATAAAGAATATAAACACCACACAAATATCAAACAGTGGTAACAAACAAAAGGAAATTAGATTTACACATGGAAGGAGAACACAGATGGGACAAGGATAATAGAAAAGAGGACATACTGTTGGCATCTTCTTGTTTATAGAGCTGCTGGAGAGGTTTAAACTGTCTATTTACCTTTTCTTGGGGAAGGAGCAAAGCTTTAGAGGCTGCCTAAAAAGAGATGCATCTCTCTGTGTTCCTAGTCAGCAGTGATGACCCCACCATTATTATGAACAGCACACTCATTAAGGTAGCTACAGTCACATTCTTCCAAGTTTTGCTAGATGTAAGATATCCTGAAAAAAACTTTTTCAGTTAATGAATTTTGAACAAAACCAAAGTGCATCTTCTAATTTAAGATGCAAAGGAACTGATAAATCAATCATTTTAATCTTTCCATTATTTCTTAGGTAATGGCACGATGTGTGGGGTTTGGAAATTAACCCACTGGGATCTCTGGGTGCACAGATCTTCAAAAAAACATCTCACAACCCTCAACTCACTCCAACCATCTACACTTCATTGGACACAGAATGTTTAAAGGAAGGAGTCTTCGGGCTGAATAAAATTTACGTTTGCAGCAATATATAATGTGGGGATGGACTTTAGTTCTTTAGTAAGTGTCTAACGTTTCTTTGCCTTTTACACACTGAGGATGTAAACAGAGTTATGAAGAACCATAAGAATAACATGACTAGATACTTATGACTGCAACACCACCAGTACCTTTGCTACTGCAGTATCTCTACAAAATCCTTGGAGGTAGTTTATACTTTTTGCTATGGAGCACAAATGCCTTTTGCACTAGGCTAGACTTTGTGAAAAATGATAGTGTAAGATTAAAAAGAAACTGAAATTGCTTGTGTCACATATAAAGTATGTAATTATATCTATTTGTCCAAATGGATTAGCAGGCTGGGTTTGTGAGCATCTAGCTTTTGAATATCTTGAACCATTTTATAGCAAGCTTTTCACACTGTACAACCTCTGAGCATGCTCTACCACACTTTTTATAACATTTTCACTAATTCCTTTCTAATGTATTTTAAAATCCTTATGTAACATACTGAAGTGTTTAATAATGATATATATAAGCCCCAACATTGCACTTCGACATATGTATTAATATATGTATATTTTCCATATTATTTACATACACACCAAATATTAAACATCCTACATATGCTAGTAAAAAGAAACATCGAAGTTTGACATATTTATGTATAAACACATCCTCTTAATCTTTGTCTGTCTCCTCTGTTCAAAGGTAACTACAAGAGCTACATAAATAAAAATAAGAGGAAATAAACCACACTTTAACTATCCATTATGAAGGGAATATTGTTGTAACAAGATGTATGGAATCACATTATCATTCTATTAATTCAATAATCTTGATGTTGTTACAGGACTGAGACAGTTATCAAAGCAGGTGATCATTCTCGTATGTAAGGATCACATCACTTAATGGGACAGAGATGTCATGTAAACTACAGTGTCAAAAGATAACAAATACAGGACTGAGCTTGTCATGGCAATGAATTTCTGTTGGCATACAGTGCTCCAACATAATCACTGGTATTTGATAAGCATACATACATCTGCTTTTCAAGCTGCTATCATTATAGTGCTGATCTCATGAAATTCCTCATAAACTGTTTTTTTATGTTATACTCACACACACTCAAAATCTATACATACTTTCCACTGACAGTTGTTTCAAAGGTCTTTCACTAACTCAACCTTGCAACAACAGACTAAGAGCACCTTCTCTTTTTTTGAAATCAAATGAATATTTATGGAAATTACTATAAAATTACTTTAGCCTTGAGGATACTAGTCCTCAGGGTTTACATGGGTTTTCAAGTAAACCTGCTTCTTCAGAGAAAGTTTAGGGTTGTCATCCTTCATGATTCAATACATTCCTGCTCAGTAACTGGTAGCCAGCCTAACATTTCTTACACCTTTCTTTCACTCATACAGTTTTAGTCCAAAATAATAGACTCTGGGCATGCATACTACTTTATTTCTCTGTGTAGCTAATAACAATGCCCACCTACATGGCATACCAAAGTTCAAGACACACAGGACTCAAGATAATACCAAACTGGTTTCAACACACGTTCTTCTACTCTCACAGATTCTAGACACTGCTGTATACGATTTGGTCTCATATCCATTGTGGAAATATTAATATAACCATATAGTTACAAGAAGATCTGAATTTTAATGATTTTTTAAGCTGACTGTAGGTCTGCAGGTAAAATACCAAGACTGCCCCTTATGTCTGAACGACATGTTTGTGAAACAGACGCATCGAGGCAGTTTCACTTCTGCTCGGTTTAGCCTTAACTGCTGCTTATGTGCTGCCTTTCATTTCATACAGCTCATGAGAGATACATCCTATGAAACCACATGTAGAGAACAGGCTGCATTTGCACATCCATGTGTTTAGCTGGCTGAGGTAATTAAAAAAGGTATTAATGTACCTACAGGGCTACAATGCAACTATGGCCTGCAGATATAAACAAAAACTTGGAATTTTAGGTATGTCTGCATGTTACATATGTATTTATGTATATGAACAGATAGAAGATGGAAGGGTGGTAAGGTGATTTAACAGATTGAGGATGCTGCATTGCTCACAAACGGTGAATTCAGACAAAGGCCAATTCAGGACTAAATACTGAAAACGCCTAAGTCTAGTTATCTTATGTATGTTACTGCTAAATGCCAGCTTTCTAAGGCTATCAGCATACAGAATAGGATTTTCTGGATGAATAACCCTATTTCTATTTTCTTCTGTTTGTATTAGGATCATAGAGTAGCCACCTTTAAAATAACATGACAACTGCTGAAAAAATATTGACTTTAATGGCTTCTGCTGCATTTGGTATTCCTCAGAAAGCAGTAGTAAGAAGACACCCTTCATTCCTTATCTCCTACTTCTGGAAGTTGTTACACAGGCAGCACATGTGAAGTCTATACCTTCCCAGCCCCAAATTTATACAATAGTTAGTGAATGCAGAGAAGTTTGGGAATGAAGTACCATTATCTGACCTGAAGCAGAAGTGAAATGGTAAAGCTGATGGTGGAAGGCAAACTTTCTCTCAGAAAAAGTATTTTCTGAATTCTCCTGGATTTCACCCTCAGCATTAGCTAAAACAAGATTATACGTACAAAGTCTTTTTGCACTGTTTCTCTCTTTGCAGATTAATCATGGCTTATAATGAAAACTACCATCAGGCTAGCTGCAGGTAAAATAAAGTTTGCATGGCCATGGTATTGCTGTTTCAAAAGCACAGGATATGTCTGATACAGTGACATTTAAAAAGGCAAGAAGTCCCACTTAGTCGCTTTACTGCTACTTTGTGTCAATCATGCTATTTAGCACACAGCAGAAGTGTTGTCAGGAATATGGTTTACATCCTGAGTGAAAAACAAAACTCGAAAAGTGAATGTGAGGGACAGAAACTATAGAAATGAGGAAAAAATTCACTTACATTTATCCAAGATGGCTGTCGCTATTACTGTTGAAACTCTGCTATGGGCTGAGGTCACAAGACCCTGTAAGCTAAAATAGAGAAGCTTCAGCTGAGGGTAACTGAAGCTGCAGCACATTAAAATACATTTTAAGGTTATAGGTATTGACTGAAGTCTTCATTTCTTGATCTATTTTTCCCAAGGCACGAAAAGTGGCCTCTACTTTTTGGTCATTTTTCAAGCCTGGATGGAAGAGATCTTCAGTGTTATCCTCTACCTCATTGTAAGTGTATATGTATGCTATATACAGTACATGGTATGATAGTATGATGTTTTCATTGGCATGAGTTTGGAGTTGCCACATTTTTCACAAATGGTGAAACCATACGGGATTTATGCAGACTCTCCCAAAGAAAACCAGAATAAAACCTTTATACAACATCACATCATCATGTATGTAGGATTTGTGAATTATGTAAAAGAAAAGCTAGCTTAAAAATCTTCAAAAACGTATTAAAGAGCATCACAAAGCTTCCTTTTTTCTTCCTTTCTATAAAGGTAATTCTTTAATTATGTACCTCTGAGGGAGTCTGAAACCTTTTACATCTTAGAAGTATCAAAATGACTTTAAAATTATGTTTGTATGCACATGAATACTGTAGTTTGAAAATCTATTGCATCTTAACCTCCCAGGGCTTAAAACAAGTGTGTGATCTACTAGGCAGCTACAATCTCCTCTTAACATGGGATACAAAGACCCTACTGTTGGCTTCAATAAGTGGCAAGATACTAAATCTGTCACTAAATTTGGATCAGACATTCTCTCTTCTGGCCCACGAGTCACTGTGCTTTTGGGAAAAAAAACTGACACGGAAAAGGAAAAAAAAGGAGACAACAGAAAATAATACCTTGGGAAATCACTGTTATGTGTTAACAGCAGAGATTTGGAATGACAGAAGCAAAGAGACTAGTAACGTTCGGTTGAGAAAACTGCATGATGAACAACCCTGCAGCTTATTACCTGTACTAGGACTGCATATGATATCCACCTATGTAAATACACACTTGTGTATGTGCATGTATAAACAGACATATGCAATGTGCAAAACCAAATTTCTAGAATGTGCCTTACAGGCTTTTCTATATCTGAAACAAAGAAGAACAACCCCAACACAAGGAATGCAATAAATCTGAACTACAGAAATCCTGAAGCTGGCCGAGTAACAACAAATGCACATATATCATATATATTTGATATATGTGAAAGAATGACAAGTTGCAAGAAACAGAGTGAAGGGTGGAATCTCTGTGCTTTCTGAGCAAACTTAAAAAACCCACAACAAACCCCATCACATAATGTCTCCTGCATTTCTTGTGCAACCACAATGTGGCTTATAATACATGAGAATATAACAGATGAGAACTAAGAAACTAGCAGGATACTGCATTATTTTGATGCATCCAAAGAAATAGTGTGCACAATTACAACTAAAAAATCCAGTGAAACTGCTATATATTAGAAGCATTTTTATAAAATTAACTCTAGAAATTATCATACTCCTTTGAAACAAGGCAGTCAACCTCATCATTTAAAAGATAAGAAGACAACGTGATCCTAACAAAAATGACCACTGGGGAGTAAACAGCTTTTCCATTTCCTACAAAAAATGCCTGCTGTATTTTCGATTTCTAATTGAAAAAGACAGCAAATGTTGTTTAAGTTATGAGAGCATCTTAAAAGAATGGGAAAAGTGACGGTTAAAGTGTTTGTGATAGAAGGCTAAATAATTTACCTCTACAAAACCCACTCTGATATTTAGATGACTAGTCTGAAGCTTCATGAATGCTTGTAAACTGACAGAGAATGAGTATTCCCTAGTCTTAAGGCTGTAGGATAGATGCTACATCACTAGAACACCATATCCCAATAGGAACTAGTTGCTTGCCTTCACCTAATGAGAAACACTAACCAAAAAATAGCAAACTGAAATGGACTTAATTATTCCCTCCATGAGCAGAGAGACTTCCGTAACAGAATTTATGCAATCTAAACAGAGTGCATTTGACTACCTAGAATGTAGTCTAATACGCTCAGTGCATAAAGATGTAAAGCCCTGTCAACAATATGCCAGATAATTCAATAATCAGTAATTTATTTAGAATTAAAAAAAAAAAAAAAAGGAAAGAAAGAAAAACAGAAGTGGGAATGGGGGGATATTGCTCTACCAAATGCAAAATTTTACACTATAGACACCTATATCTGAGCTAGTCATCTGAGGTTATCTGTATAATCAAAGAAGAAAAAGAGGTATTTCTGTGGCACAATTCATTAAATCTTAATTAGATGTCTAAATCAGATCAGATAAACTGACTCTTAAAAGTGTATTGACAAGGTGTTGACAACAATGTGTTGACTAAAGTGCCATGACTGTGAATGGTGACAAAAGGCTCTTGAGCCTGCACTATAAAGGTGAATGTCAAAGACAAAGGGTAACCATCTATTGTCTGGTGAAATAAAGTCCCCTTCCAAGAGACTAATTATCTAAGGTTGACTTCCCCTTAGTAAGCACCTGAAGTAGTTATTTGTATTAATGTTAAACAGATGCAAAACCTGATTACTGTGTATTCTGACTTCAGACATTCAGACTACATCACATAGATGCAATGCCCTAACATATATTCCAGGTGAATAGCAAAAGTAAAGCTGTCATCTACTTTGATTTTTATTCAGGTGTGCAAAGGTAACAAATGAACACTGCTGAAATCCTCCATCATTTCATTCTATGAGTAGATGTATGGAGATCCATACAATACTCTGCATCTTACCTAAACCAATCAACCAACCAGCCCTCAAATCCCCTTCTCTCCATTCAATTTTGAAGAAAAACTCTTGTGGAATAAAATGAATGAAAATGTTGCAATCTACACGTGTGCACAGACACAAAGAAACCAGCCAGAGAATCTTAGATACTAACATTCAAATTAAAAAACTATTGAACAAATCAGCATGATGCTTCAGGAAGTCAGCCAGCCAATGAGTTGACTTTTGTGGCAAGAGCTATTTAAGCAAAATTATGTTTTAAGTTTCAGAATTTTAAAAAGTATATAAAATGAAATTAAATTAAATTAGTTACAATTAATAAATGGTAAAAGTATGTTTTTTATTGTGTACTAGCTCAGTATAAACTTTTCCAATATTACATATCCTTCAACTTTACATGGCTCATAAGATTGGATGTGACAGTAACATAGGCTTCTTTGGAGATACATATGACAAACTTAGGCAGCCAGCAAGGGAACAATCACCATTTTGATAATCAATTTCAGAACTGAATTGAATTTCCCAGAAATGATTCGAATAAAAATTAGCTCACAGCATAATGGGGGTTGGTACATTTGGTTTGAATGAATCAGGTGGATAAAAAGAAAATAATAGAAAAAAATAAACCACATTATTTTGTAAATATTTACAGATTAATTCAAATTTATCAACTATGAGAATTAATCAGAAAGCAGATTGACAGCACTTGACGCAACTCTGTGATCACCATAAATCCAGACAATGTATCAGATTTCATCAGAATAGAGGTCATGTTTTCAACGAAGGTAGAATTCGTTATGCATTATTCATCCATCTGAAAATATTACAAGGTGGGACACCTTTTTTCATAGTTTATTACCACAGCATATTACAAAATGCGTTTGTAAAATAAATGTTTAACCGATGAGTCTATGACAAGTCGTTACAAAGCGTATTATAAGATGCAAATATTGTTAAAATACGTGTGCATGTTTAATGCATGAATTACAGTCATCAGGCATGGTATAAATTGTCATAAAATTTAACAAATTATAATAAGATATTTATAAACGGCACCTAAACATAAAGTGTACACAGAGAAGTAAATGGTACTAAAATTAATCCTTGTATGAAGGCTTCTTTTTTTTTTTCTGTGCCTTTTTACTCAGAACAAACCAAGTTAGCTGATCTTTTCATTTAAGTCCTAAGTAAGAAATGTTGGAGATAAACTCCTCTTGCTAGGCTTCCAAGGCAGCAACAAACTTGGGTCTTCAGGAGATTTTCATCATAAAATTACAGACGGTTGTCCATTACCTAGGCAACACTGATAAGCTTAAACAACACCTTTGATTTTTTTCTTATGGATGCAGTGAACAAATATGACATTACTTGTACAGACAAATTTTCGGAGGAGGTAAACTGTTGAAACTCTGTATTATACTTCTTGTCTACATGTCAGGAAAAACAACTTCAACAGAGTAGGGAAGAAACAACCTTACCTTTCACATTTTGTTTGCTTGATCACCGACAGTCAGTTTACAGACACTGATACCTATAAGCCTTGTATCTCATATAGTTTTTTATAATTCAGTACTGTACAGCAAAACATTGATCAGAGAAAAGGCATTTATATTTATGGCTTTTGGCATATGTATGGATCATAAACAAAGAGCTGTCACCAGGATATTTCCCAGCTGATTACAGACACAAAATTTATTTGCTTGAAAGAGAAATTTCTATACGTTCTACCTGTAAGAATCAGACTAAATGGAAGGCAAGATCCTGAAAGTAAAGAAATGTCATTACTTCCAGAATCATCAGATAATTGTATAGGAAAAAAAGGAGAACAGATTGAGTAAAAGAGATAGGAATGGCAACTACAGGGAGACACCATAGTCACATCCTGCAAGTTTTTGTGCAGAGATTTGCTGGTACGTGAAATCACTCATAATTACGATACAGAACTTTGATGATTACTCTGTAACTAAATAATGTTAGAAATCTAGTTTAAATCTGCCAGGTTTCAGATGCTGAAGAAGCTGATTTCCAGCTTCTGAAGCACAGTCAAAGAGCGTTAGCTGGATTTGAGAATTGGATTCTGTGATAGGAATGTTGACATTCTTCTCTCTTAATTTTCAAGTTTAACAAGATTGAATGTCTGGAAACAGGACCTAAATACATTCAAGAAAGTTCCCATTTTGACAAGCAAGGGAAAAAAATCTCTAAACTTTACAATTAAATACCCCCCCCCCAAACAGAAACAAAACCAAAACCAAAATAACCCATAACTTGTAAAATCATAGATGAAAAGTCTATTTCAAGGTTTTGAATACAAAGAGTTCTTGAGAGCCTCACACTGTTGAGAGAACATGAAATGGAAGATGTGAAGTTGTTATCCTGTCTTATCACCTCACCCTGGCCACCATTCATAAAGCACCTGGAGTGGGCACTCAAAACCATAGGATTATTAGGATCCTACTCAGTATCACTCTCATGCTCCTCTGGACATAAACAATGTACTTAGAAGCCTGAATTTTGAGCTGGCATCACATGTAAAGATTGGCAACGTTTCAGTTAAAGGACTCAGTGCATGCATTACTAGCTGCAGCTTTACAAAGCTTATTCTAGACCCATTTTACAAGGAAGTGCAGGTCACCACACACATCTGTGGAACTTGCCTAAGGAACCCTCTTCTCATCTGTGGAATCATGAAACACTTTCAGTTGCACATTATGTATTTCTACATATACATTATATATTTCTATATATTATATATACTAAAAACTTTAGTAGAAGCACTAAAATAAGGCTCCTGATGGAGATGTAGTCACAGCAGTCTTGCAATCTGAGAAAACATGTTCAGCCATGAGGTGCTCCTACTATCTGCATGCCATACCTGGAATAAATGGTGCTTTAAGTGCCTCTGAACTTTCCCACCCAAGAAGGTATTCAGAGAATTTGTGGCTAATCACATTTTCTGCAAAAACTCCTCACATGCAAGGACCTCCACAAATTGTTTCTTCGGCTTTTCCAAACATAAAGGAACTAGCAAAGCACAAGAAGCTCTGAAGTCAACCCTAAACTCTTCCTTCTTGTATGGGTCTCCTGTTTCCTAAAGATGTGACCACTCGAGTACAATGATTGAGCAATCAGTTCTTGGATTAGAGTAACTGTCTCCAAGTTAAATTGAAGGTCAAGAGGATACTGCCCCAAAGTCTGAAAAATGCTGTGCGGGACACTCCCCTCATCCTTCCAGCTATGGCCTCGCTCCCTGCTTTCTTCTGACGCTGCTGGTACTGTTTAACCCTGCTTGTAAATCTGTGCAAGTTTCAAATCAATCTGCCAGAGGTAAGAAAACCCCAAACAGAAGAGACAGCAAAACAACAACACAAAACCAAATGATCAAAACATTCTAAAGTAAAGTGAGGTTGGAAAATGATAATGGAAAGATGAGTATCATCAATTAAAATTAAATTAGCAATTAAGCAGTTTCTATTTTTCATATGTTGCTTTTTTCTTCCCAGGCTTACATGGCAAACACTTTAAAACAATGTATATTGCAGACACTGTTTAATAAAGTAAGTGGTCTTACCAGCATCTACAGCTGTTGTGCAATTATAAATACAGGAAATCATTACTGAGGGACATACAGTAATTTTCTACATACATTTCCATAGCTGGCACTGCATCCTTCTTTGTGAGCAGATACCTATCTCTGGGGCAGAACGATTCAATAGAAACAAGGGAGCCAACAATCTGCTGGTTCATAGAGAAATTTAGTCAAATGGACAAATTGAAGAATATTTTCAGTCCTAAAGGACTACATACATTAACTGGAATTATTCTCATATGGGTATTTATTCAACATAACAGGCTTTAAAACCAGCTGAAATCTGACAATGAGTTCATCTTCTTTCAAAAACTAAAATCTTGGCTTGCTTTTATTTTTGCTTTCTCATTTTATCTCACCTTTCTTTGTAATTAATTATTCACTTAAAAAAATTAATTATTCACTTTAAAAAAAGGCTTTTCTCCTGATGCACTTGGCAGTTTCGGCTAGATACATGTGTTAGAAAAATGCTCACTACTCTAAGAATGAATAGTCACCAGCAGTTTCATGTTTTCATACTGCCATGCACAGGGTGACAAAAGTCCAACCGAAAATGTGCATCATTCACTGCAAAGAAAGCAATCACAGTCTCAGCTCGTAGTCTGGTGTAGTTTCAATTCACGGAATGGTATGAACACTCTTTGCATGCATACTTAGGAAAGAAGTGTCTAAGTAAGTGAAACAGGACTTTTCCTCAATTATAACTACTAAGTGAAATGGAAAACATGAATTCTATCATTCCGGGAATAATCAGTATTTTGCATTGAATTTCCAGACATCCTGTCTTTGTGTGTTTGCAAGTGTCTGTTTTTGCATCTTCTGCTAAATTCCTCATTCCATTGGCAGTTTGTGAGTTTCTCACCCAGAGGTTTCTCAACAAACTCTACTCTTGACCAGTTACAACTTCTAGCCTGAAGATCTACATGAGTGCAAAGACATGTCCTTTAAATCATGTCCTCAAAGACAAGAGTGCTTAGTTGATTAAAGAGATTGGTGCAAAAGAGTTTTCTTTAAAGAAGGAAGTGTCTCATTTAAAAAGTGTGAAAATCTAAAATGAAAGGCAGTCCAAGGAAAGGAGATGGTTGGAGAAACAGAAGTGAGAGTTAACCACAAAGTCTTATGACAAAGACTGTACTGCACTGAAAAGCATAGGTTATTCATGGCAATGAGAGAGCAATGCTGCGTCTTTCTTAAAGAACACGACAGTGCCAAGGGATTCAGAGACTGAAGTAATACCCTTTATACTTCACGCTCCTCCTGATCGTACCATTACAGGGTTGCCACGGACTGCATTCAGGAAACTGTGACACTCATCTTTCAGGATCCTGACCTAGCCTGTCTGCAATTAGTCTGATGAGATTTACACATTATTTAGACAGGATCTAAAGAATTCCTGCTGTTCTGTGGAGCAGGAATCCAGTTTATGTAGTTTACTGTAGTCCCAATAAGACAGGATACAGAAGAAAAAAAAAAAAAAAAAGCCCAAAACCCAGGACCAGAGAAACAGTATTTGGAGTGTTTGTAATACGACTGTACTGTTCAACAGGACAAACAATAAATATTCTTCACAGACAGTGTAGTTCAAGGCTACAGAGACAGAATTGGAAGGAGTATGACCAGAAGTCTCATGCTTTCCTATGTTGCACAGTTCAGGTGAAAGCTTTCTCATTTAGACAACTGAAGGATGACCACCTTTTCACCAGGAATGGTGCAAAGGTATCAAAGTACTTGCTCCAGTCAAGAAGGAGAGACTCAGGTCATAAAAAGAAAGGGTTTTCTATGCAGTGGTACAGAGACTGCAACTAATATGGTGCTCCCAAAATACGAACAATGAAGAGGCTGTGGTATATTTTGTTCCTAATAAAGTCTAAAATCATAAAATTATGTAACAGGGAAGGACTGGGAGATCGAGTATAAAGCATAACAAAGCACTATACACGTAAGTGATATATGAAAAGCCTCTACAGACAATTCACAAGAATGTGCATATATATACATATATTAAAAAGATAATTCATTTATCTGTACAAAGACAGTTCTAGTGTAGTGTGGGTTACTGATTCAGGTAAATAACCTGATATTATGGTCTTTAGGAACAAAAGCTCCATCAGTTTTTCAAATGACAAGTTTTTTTCTATCTCCTCAAGATTTAGGGAGTAAAGAAATTTTACAGATATTAAATGCATTTTTTTTTTCTCAATAAATTATTTGCATTATTAATAGTAACTTTGTTAACATTTTTTAGAAACCACCTAAATGACATTTGTAATTGGAACATATTTTATACAGAAAAACAATTAACCTGGTTTTGAAATAAGAGCTCACCGGTAAAAACCATTACATACAACAGACTCACACAGAGAAACATATGAACAGGAATGAAGCACACACTCTCTTGTGGCTTTCAAAGTACAGTGTTGCTAGGAGTTATATACAGACACAATATATGGTCTGAAAAAGTTGGGCTGCATAACAGAAGTGTCTGTGGAGAGAGGAAAAAAGAGATGATCCTTCTTCAGGCTACTGAATGGTAGTTTTATATTAAAATGAAACATCCCAAATTCAGGATAACATCATGAGAGCATACATCAGAATAAAAATGGTATTAGAATATTTTTGTCAGCACACTTCTCAATTTTCATTTATCTTGGATTGTATCCTTCTTTTCATTTTACTGTAGACTGAGGAAAGATGTACCTGTTTTAAGAAGATAAAACTGGTTTCCTATTCCACACTGTGATTATACTTAATTTTTAACAATCAGTACAAACAGTTACATTAGCAGTGAAAGCAGCTAAATTACTCCTTCAGTATATATCATAGAATAGTTAGGGTTGGAAAGGACCTCAAGATCATCTAGTTCCAACCCCCCTGCCATGGGCAGGGACACCTCACACTAAACCATCACACCCAAGGCTTCGTCCAACCTGGCTTTGAACACCGCCAGGGATGGAGCACTCACAACCTCCCTGGGCAACCCATTCCAGTGTCTCACCATCCTAACAGGAAAGAATTTCCTCCTTATATCCAATCTAAACTTCCCCTGTTTAAGTTTTAACCCATTACCCCTTGTCCTGTCACTACAGTCCCTGATGATCATATTAATAAATACTGTCTGTCTTCTACCACCATGTCATTCACTTACTTACCATTCCACATTCCTCTGGAGTGCCACAAAGTCATCTCTAATCTTGATAAACCTAAATGAGTTTTTTTGGTCATCTTTAAATTTTGACACATACAATATCCTTCAGCCCACTTTCTAGCTCATTAATAAATATATTAACCAACACCGTTTAGTGTACAGGTCAGTGGTGGACAGAAATGTTAACCTTTTGTCATGATGCAAATTGACAATTTACTCCTACTCTATCTTCTGTCTCTTAACTTGTTTCTAACTTATAATAAAACTTTAACTTTCACCCAGAGCTATTCAGTTTTCCTGGTAATCACTTGGACTGCATCAAAGGCTTTTTGAATCTCCTTTTGAATTGTATCTCTTGGTCTTACTTTAAAACCATATTTGTTTTTGAGACATTTAGAAATATTTCCTGTAGACTGAAAATACTGGTATCTTTTTATTAGATGTGAGAGATGTGTGTGCTCTGCAACTTCGGTACACTTTTGAGGCCACAGAAGAAGATTTGTCCCCCAGAAAGGTCATACCACCAAAAACTTGCAGCCTGCTCAGTAATGCGGAAAAATTAATCATAAGGCCCCATTTTATCCTGTTAGAATGAAGCGAGTCAATGCACTTGGTAAATCTCACTGGCGATAAAAGACTCTGAAGCGGTCACAGCAGCAGGAGCATGGGAATTACTGCAGCTGTAAGAAGGCTCATATGCTGCTGACCAGGACTGTACTTTAGGCATTGCACAGACACAGAGTAAAAGGATTGTCCTATGTAAGACAAGAGATGACAGTGACAGACTGCTAGGAAATACCTGTCATGATAGCAGGCAATATATGTGCCTGAGCTTTCTATACATAAACTGGAGAAGTCTGAATGACTGACTTGGAGAAGGATAATGAGGTCCCTCACAATCATTACAGACAGCACAGGAGAAAGTACAATAGGGCTTATCTGAAAATCTAAAAGTAGGAAATTAATGGCTTTTTTTTTTTTTTCTACTTTATGAAGAATAATGGGTATCATGAAGTCAGTCTGTGAAGGATTATAAAACTGAAAACAAACTGCCTGTATTTGATGCTTTGAAGGGGAACTGGGGAAAAGTCGTAGAGAGAGATGTTAGGAAAATAATCTGCAGAACAGTGGCAGCAATGAGACAAGATGACAGTTGTCATGTACTGAAAAGAGGCTAGCTGCAACTGAAATGGGGAGAACCTGCATGAGAGTTTCAGCTCAGCACACAGTTTAAAAAGCTGAATCTTAGTATGGATGCGAGGAATAGGAAGGATACCCAAATTTAAGATGCTGTTTATGTTCCAAGCTTAAGACAACCAACATGCTTATACAGTTAACAGTGGCTGAGAAAGGGGAGAGAGAGGAAACATTATTCCTGTTGGTCTTTCAGTTGATGTCTAAACATCCACAGACTGGTTATCAGGAAGATGGGATGAGCTTGGTTGTTTTGGGGGAGGTTAACTCCATACATTCATTCATTCATTCATTCATGCATTCATTCATGCATTCATTCATGCATTCATTTATATATTTATTAGAGTAAATGGTATCTGGAGTACAAATCAGAGTTGATAACATTAACTACAAAAAAGATTCTCTTAAGAAAATGGCAAAGAAGCAATTAGAAGGAAAAAAAGACAACCAGTGAAGTGTAGGATGGAACTGGGGGAAAAGAAACTTCCCACAGTTATTGAGAACAGAATAGCCAATGAGGTCAAAAATTAGTTAAAGGGATGAAGAAGTGAACGGCTGATAACAAGAAGTCAATGAAAGGAAGCACCAGCTTCAAGTATGAACTTTTAATCAGATTTGACAGCTTCTATCATAAAATCAACTGCATTTTTCATGTTGCTTTTTGAGTCAATTCCCTTTTCATGGCAGAAGTGCTTTAAATTTTTTGAAAATAAAAATTCCAGCAGAAGGGTCCAGGTGACAAAATGCTAATTTATACTGGAATAGGCAGCAGGTAGTCTGCAGGTATCTGCCAGGTTGACTAGAGATATCTCCTATTATCAGTAACGTATCAAATGCTCCTCAATCAATTTCTCAATCACCAGTTTCTACAGAGATTAAAAAGAAATAAAAACACACATACAAAATGTAATGAACGAAATATTCAGCCATATATCATGATTTGGGGAAAAAAAAAAGTAAGTAAGTAGTCAACCTAGCCATGATTTAGTGAAAGATATTTTTAGCTACGGTTCTAATAATTAAAGTGATGTAGCTGTATACAGAATAACAAAACAGTAAAGATTTTTTCCTATTGGATACAGACATAATCTTCAGATATTATAAACTGATGAAACATACTGCTTGCTTGATACAATTATGTTGCTGACAATAAAGTGCATTTTGAGAGAAAAGAAATCACTTTGCATCAAGTGACAATTCTATTTGCAGCAGAAAGGTGAAAGCTTCTGGAAAAGCACTCCATTGAATTTTTCATTGTTGCAGTCTGTGCTGGAGCTGGCTGTTCAGGGCAACTATTTTCAAATACTTTACTGATACAAAACAAAATAATATTCACAGTGTGCTAATACAGAGTCCTCATTCAAATACTGGACTAGGTCTTTCCTGTGTTTAATAAGGCAGAATTACAGAAAATCTCTGCTGATTTTGTCCAGAAAAACGTTTGGTTGAGGTTCTTCTGCAGCAGCATTACCTAAATTTACAGAGCAAGAACACACACATTACAAGCTGTTGAAAGGTGTCTCTCTTCATGTCATACTGCAACTCACTGTAGCTGCAGACTTCAAAAATGCCACGCTCCTCTCTACGTGACTTTAAAAAGCAGAGCTGTTTTATAGGGGATAAAAGGCACAAGGGACTGTGTATGAAGCATACATTCTAGAATCTTAGAAACCTAAATTATGTTGGATTTTTAAAACCTTCTCTTTAAATATATATAACGGCACTTCCAGAATTACAGCTTATTTGTGCTTTGTAACACAGACATTGAAGGAAATTTAAAATCTTCGTTGCTGACATGGACAGTGGGATTGAGTGTGCCCTCAGCAAGTTTGCCGATGACACCAAGCTGTGTGGTCCGGTTAATATGCTGGAGGGAAGGGATGCCATCCAGAGGGACCTTGACACGCTTGTGAGGTGGGCTGATGCCAACCTTATGAAGTTCAATCACAACAAGTGCAAGGTCCTACACCTGGGTGGGAGCAATCCCAGGCACAGCTAAAGATTGGGCAGAGAAGAGATTCAGAGCAGCCCCTAGGAGAAGGACTTGGGGGTGCTGGCCGATGAGAAAATGAACATGAGCCGGCAGGGTGCGTTTGCAGCCCAGAAAGCCAACTGCATCCTGGGCTGCATCAAAAGGAGCGTGACCAGCAGGTCGAAGGAGGTGATCCTGCCCCTCTACTCTGCTCTTGTGAGACCTCACCTGGAGTATTGTGTGCAGTTCTGGTGTCCTCAACATCAAAAGGACATGGAACTGCTGGAACAAGTCCAGAGGAGGGCCACGAGGATGATCAGGGGACTGGAGCACCTCCTGTATGAAGATAGGCTGAGAAAGTTGGGGCTGTTCAGCCTGGAGAAGAGAAGGCTGCGTGGGGACCTCATAGCAGCCTTCCAGTACCTGAAGGGGGCCTATAAGAATGCTGGGGAGGGACTCTTCATTAGGGACTGTAGCGACAGGACAAGGGGTAACAGGTTAAAACTTAAACAGGGGAAGTTTAAATTGGATATAAGGAAGAGATTCTTTCCTGTTAGGGTGGTGAGGCACTGGAATCGGTTGCCCAGGGAGGTTGTGAGTGCTCCATCCCTGGTGGTGTTCAAGGCCAGGTTGGACAGGGCCTTGGGCAACATGGTCTAGTGTGAGGTGTCCCTGCCCATGGCAGGGGGGTTGGAACTAGATGATCTTGAGGCCCTTTCCAACCCTAACTATTCTATGATTCTATGATTCTAAGTTAGTGTACATTTTTAATATATTTTCTGGACTGCTTAACACAAATTTTCCTTCTGTAATGGAATTTCCCGTTCAAATAACAAAACCAAAACTGTACTAAAGGGTATCTCCAAAACTCCTAATGAAGGTGCTTCTAACAACCAATAGGAGTATTAATGAGACAAACATCTCTCAGCAAGCCTTTTACCAAACAATAAGAAAAAAATAGTATTAAAATCTTCCATATTTTAAATGCTATAACTTCAGAGACATTCTCCACATGAATATCCACATTTTCTATTAAATTGATACTTTCAGACAGCAGTCTGTGTAGTATGATCCTCTTAATCCACAATTCAGGACTGAAAAATCATTCTTTCCTTTGTACAGTTCTAAGGATCTGCTGAAATGTTTGGCTGCCTAAACTACAGTAATTTCCTTTATGCAACTGTAAATTAAATTTTGTAGAAATGGAGAGTGATTAAGAAAACCTCAGCAAGCAAACAAGTTTTTTTCATTTTAAGAAACTTGATACAGCAAAGAAAATCAAGCGGAAGAGACACCACGGCTTTGTAGGAACACAGGGAGGCAGAAGAAAACACAGTCAAAATGGTAATTTTACAGTTACATCATGTGTACTTTCCTCTCCCAAGCTGACATATAGTATAATATATTTTATATAAACATAGAGCTTGTGTTATTTTAATCCTGTAATACTTTCTCATTTCTTTAATACACCAGTGAAGAATATAAATGTTTTCCCCCTGCTTATCAGTCATTTTCCCTGGAAAAACACAAGTTGTTTACTTTATATTCTGTCAGTTCAAACTATGCCAAAGTGAATAGGTCCAGCAAAATAAATAATGCGTTCCCTGGAATACCACATGACCAGCCCCCAAATTTCAGTAACAGCAGCTATAGGAATTAAAGAGAAGAAGAAAGAGAGGGAGTGGCCCTACTATTGTATTCATTAGGGAGCACTGAAACGATGTAAGATTGCAAGGGTAAGGAAATAACTTCATGAATGCAACTAATTTTAATTAAAAGCAATACAGGACAATGAATTTACATGAAATTGCATTACATACAGAAAATTTTCTCAAAGCATCTTTTTTCACTTAAGTATGATGGTTAACCCATAAAAGCCCTAACTCTACCAAATATTTTCAGGTACACCAAACTGGTAGCAGTCCATCAAAGATGCTACAATATCTGAGCTGGATTTGCTTAAAAGTTGTCCACCTAGAAGTACTGCTTTAGATTGTTTTATACACATATCTAGGCTTTGGAAATGAGTATATAAAATTACATCCTTACTACTTTAATCTGTGCTTTACATATTTGTATGGATGTTTGTAAGAAGATCCGACCACTAGATTTGCTGAGACTCAGAAGTACTAAACCCAAGTCATTTCCTATTCACCATGTAGACCTTGCCTTTATTACCTGGTTACTGACAGAGCTGGGTGAGATCTTGCAAAGAGGTGATGATGATACTGTCAAAGGCTGTAATTTGAGCTGCAGTTTTTCTCCAGCACAGATGAAACTTGTCCCTATTTCACATCACATTACACATAGAAAGGGGTTGAAGTCAGGTCATAGGCTTGCATAGATTGCATGTTTTCACATCGTTTTCTTCAAACACATATGGAGGAGTGAAAACTCATTCTTCTTTTACTTCCACAATTTTTTTTTCTTCTTTTGTAAACTGATGTCCCCCTTACAGGTCGTAAAAACAAAGTTGCTTAATTTCTTTTCAAATGCACCTTTACAGTTGAAGAGGGTCTCATATAAAACCATTTCTCTTTAGACAAGAAAAAAAAAAATCCACATTTTTCTAGCAGCTATATATAAAAAACAAGTACTAGCTACGTAAGTGAATACTGAGGTCAGTTATTTTTATGTGGGAATTTGATCCAACTGTCAAATTGACTGAGTTCAGAGTTCCACCATGCCATTCAATCCAGCGGATTCCTTACAACATACTGAATGAATCCTGAAGGATCAGCAGTTTGGAGAGCTAGCATGGGAAAGGCACAGTGTTTGAAGACCCTCTTTTCCACCTCAACGTAAAATAAAAAATAAAATTAAAAAGGTCAGCCATTATTTTCATTTGAACAGCAGTGCTAAATGTCAAAGGGGTTGGTTATAAGTAAGCTTTTAAAGTGACTATTCTAAGTGCCAATGTAAGCACCTGAGCAAAGTAACTGGGAAGAACAGATGAGTACTTGATTTAGTATGAAGATTTTTGTAAATAAAAAAAATCACTCCTTCACAGATTCTATCCCACAGATCTAATAATTAAATATACTTCATGCAAAGATGATCTGGCACCAATACGTTCTTGTACGAAGTGGAATATACTCTTGTACAAAGTGCTATTGTACCCAAGTATTGTGCAAAAACTAATTAATTTGCCCTTAAATCTCCTTCATGCATGAAGTATTGACACTTCCACTTTACAGATGGGAAAACTGAGACACAGAGATTACAAATGGTTTGCTCAAAATTATTTGTCGTATTAGCAGCATTGGACAACAAAATTCAGAAGAAAAATCCACTCGGAGAGTACCTGCCTCTGTGTGTTGAGCCATTCAGCTGAAGGCAATCCAAGTGACAAATAGAATGATCTTTATCTGACAAAACATTCCAGGACATACCCTTTTACACTGGGAACAAGAATATGCATATGTTTAAAACTGGGTATATCTTCAGAGCTTGTTAAATCAATACTGCATGAATGCTGTGAGACAATCAGATTCTGGGCATCCAGCACACCTAGCTGCTGTTCCAATACAAAATTGAAACACAAACCTCATATACAGTGATCTACCTCCTGTTACTACAAAATGGAAACCATAGGCTCAACCACCAACACATAGATTAATGACCCCCCCCTCCCCCCCCGCAAATTGTTTTGTCTTTTTTTTCTTGTAAATACACTGTATGCTGTATATTCAAAAAATCATAGAATCATAGAATGCTTTGGGTTGGAAGGGACCTTAAATATCACCTAGTTTCAACCCCCCTGCCATGGGCAGGGACACCTTTCACTAAATGAGGTTGCTCAAAGCCCCATCCAACCTGGCCCTGAACACTGCCAGGGATGTTCTGTGGGTAAACAGACACAAATTACAATACCTAGATTGGAAACAATGAGCACCAACGTCACTGACACCTAAAGTAACTGAAGGTGAGTATCTCCGTATTAGATCATGCCATCCAGAAGTATGTGAAGCAGCATTCCCCCACTTTCTGTATGCATGGTCGAAAAGAAAATTCTAAGTAAAGTGAGCCCTAAGAAATTCTGAGCACATTTACGAAGGGAAGGTACCTGTACTCTGGTGCTAGTTGTGTATAATTCTTTCCATGGATACAATACAACTGTACTGTTTTCTACAATACTGGTAGCCAAAATAGAATGGTTATCCAGATTGCTATGATACCTGCATGGTAAGGATGAGGATCATGGACCACTTGCCTGAGATTAAGTGCCTTATAACCTAGGCATTTCCTAGGTTTGGGTGTGAACATAAAAAAGAAGGCAGGAAGATGATAAAAACATCTTGTGAACCTAACATAATGAAATAACAATAATCTGTTCTAACTCAAATTTTGTATCAGAAACCAGCAAACATATTTCCATCTAAATTATTTTGTCAACAGCGTGGTAGAATCCTTGCTAACCTTATTCGGCACCAGTGAATAATTAGATACACAAGGGTGTGACTACAATTGAAGGTGTTGGCATTGTAGCACTCTGTGAAAATATTAACTATGAGGTTAACCCAATTTTCTCTTCTTTAATTAAATGCACATGGTACTAATGAGGTAACCTACTGTTCCTTGATAGCACTAATTAGCTAAGAGGGGAGCACACTCTCGCACTGCAATTTAAACCTAAAAATAAGGTTGAAATATGCTAATTGCAGGCAATTTAAAACAGTACAAGTTGTAGAACTAGTCATAATAAGGGAAACTGACTGCTTTACAGCTCTGCAGCTGTAACTTTGGTTAAAATCAAAACACGCCACACAATTTTAGATTTATTTGGCAAAGTATCACCAGCCACTTACAAAAAAAAAAAAAAAAGAAAAACCAGTCTTTGTTGCTCATCTAGGAAAAGAAAAATCATGTCTAATAAATAAGAACGAAATCTGATGAAGATTATGCAGAAAAAATCTTTTGTTTAGACTACTTCAAAGCTTTGAATTTTCCTAAAAACTTAGGAGATTCATTTGTAGAGGTGTTGAGCAGCTGCAGCTTAGACTGACGTCAATGGAATCCTGGGTGCTCAACTCAATTGGAAGTCTGTTCCTAAAATTACTTTTGAATGAAAAAAAATAATAATAATCAAAAGAAACACTCTATAGAAAGTACATCTTAAAGAACAAACCTGTGATTCTAGGTACAACTTCAAAATTCCCAAAATACCAACACTTTGTACTGTAACAAGCGTATTCTTTATGACGTGACAATAGATGGTTCAGCTTAGCCAGTGAATTGTAGACAAAGTTGCACAGTACATCAATACGTAACAACCATTTCAAATTTCCTGATTTAGAACTCCTACTGTTGAACAGAGAAGAGAAGATGGACAACAGTCTTTTGCTATACGAGATATTTTGCTGACTAATGCCTGGAGTGACACTGTCTGAGCTTTGGCAGAGAAAGACTGCTTTGGTTTTACTTTTTTTTCTCTCCTTTACTGAAAAAGACTAGCAATGCAAATAGCTCTATCACAAGAAGATAAAAGGATTACAAGATAGTGATCCCTTAATAAGACAGAAAGTGGAGATCTTAACTGAATACAGGCACAAGAAAAGCCCTGAACTGAATTAAAACAGCATCTCCTACATCACCAAAATCATTAAACTTATTTTCTGAATTGCTAAAGAAAATAAACAGTAAGGAAAGTGTTAACACCCACATTGTCATTCCAGAAAGAAACAAAATCTGGTCATAAATATCTACAGATAGGAATGCATGCTGCACATTTCCTAATCAGTGGACTTCCATAAGGCATAATGAATGATCAATAAAAAGTATATTATAAGTTGTCTAACTTTGCACTACATCTTTTGTTTTAATTTTCATCAATTATATATGCCTACAGCTCATTTTTCAAGCATTCAAAATTTAATTTACATTTAGGAATATTAGATCAATGCTGTCGTGGGGTCTAGCTGTCTAATTTTAGGAAATAAAGCTGTACTGCTGAAGGGCCCATAAAATGTCCATTTCACTTTTCCTAAGACACTACAACAATTGACAGACTTTCATCAAGGACCACAGCTACGATATGCTATAAAAAGAGCGCAAGAGTAATCAAAATAGTTACTAATGTCACCTTTGCTAGGCTACTCTCAGCAATGTCAGAGCATCTGTTTAGTAGTATTCACAGGTTACATAAATGGATGGACTATTTTCAACAGCAGAGAAGACAAGACCCCAAAGCACCCTTGCCAGTCTGAGCTGGTCATCAGGTTCTTTCTGACTCTAGCTCAGTGACTGATTTAATTCTGCATGCGTAAGGCTAACTAAATGTTAATAGAGAAGTTGATGCATCTATCAGTATCTGTGCACGTCAACTTATGCCCTGCATCTAGCTAAGGCCAAAAAGCAAAACCTCCTTCAATCCCCAACCCAAAATTTCTGTCTAAGAGAAAACAAACATCATGACCTGTGCATGTGAACAGCGACCGTCCTGATTTAGGAGACTACTGTGGTGTAAATGAGAAGCAAGCACATTCAGATTCAGTCCTATTTACTTACAAATATGATTTTCTGTGTGGTCCACAAAACTGCTGGTACTCCACATAACAAATGCTGCCTTAAATGTGTCTACAGTAAAGATAATAAACACTATTGAAGTAGTTCAGTTTGGTTTGAGTTTTTTAAATATTTATTTGAAGTTAAAAAAAAAATCCTTTATCTGAAATTGATATATTTAACATCAAGTTCACAGCTGCCTTACAGAGAGGAACAGGGATACAAATAAGAAAGAATTCTGCCTGTCTTTTTATTTGCTCTCATTTGCTCATTTTTCAGCATTTTTTTCTTTCCCTAACCTCAGAAGACATCCCATAAAAGTCTGTGAGAAATTTAACAGGGCCATGATAGCTTGGGCCAGATTCCTAGTTGTTTGAAAGCAGTGCTGTTAAAGGTGATGGAACCCCACAGTTCTCCAATACTCACCTTCTTTGTGTAACAATTTCCACGTTGCACCTAATTTATTATTGACACAGAAAACAAAATTACGGTGAGTTCTAAATGATACTGGAAAATACTTATACTGTATAGCTTTGACTGACACTTCTGCATGCAAACAGCTCTGACAACAAGCAGGCAAATTTCTGTAAAAACTTTCTAAATGCAAAGATCATTAAACCCCGCAAAAGATGCTACTGAAATGATGCATATAAGTAAAATCTATTAGAAAAAAGCGACTGCCATTTTATCTGGCTGATGCTTATACCGTAAGGTGATACAGTCAGGCAAACCCTAAGAAAGCTTTATCATCTTTACCTTACATCATGAAGTTCCTACCAGTCTTTCTTTTCTTAAATAGTGTTTATTCCATTAAGAGTGTGCTCATAACTGAACGAAAGATTTTGTAAGTAGGAAGAGGTTGTAAAGCAAACCATTACCACTTAAGATAAGCACCATGGAAATCAATACAACCTTAAATAATCTGCAAAAAGATGAAGCTACATCTTCAACAAAAAGTTGCTCTCCTTCTTGAAGGGTGACTTAGAAAAAATAATGAATTAATAGCTATCTTCTTTAAACCTGTTGCTCACAGGGAGTTACCAGTTGTTTCGAGGCTAAAGAACAGGAAGAAATTTGATGCATTGAGAAGCAAAATGGGATTTCCTTTTTGTTCTTGAAAATAAATAGTACATCCCACCTGTGCCAGGGCCATAGGAAGCAGAAAAGCAGAAAGACCTTGGTCTAATCTTGTTTGCCCTGAAGCCAGCTCCTGGCAGCTGGTGCCCTCAGCTTCTGCTTCCTGAGGAGCAGGGATTATCTCAACTGTTTGGCCCAGATTCCCAACACAAAACATCCCACACGGTGCATAAAGCTCAGTTTCAAATATTCAACCTACTTCATCAACAGCATATATAAAATTGTTCTGCATATGCATACAAACATATATATGTATAAAACCCCTAGTACCTACCATTTTGTTTTAACAGATTTTTAATTATTATCAAAGTCATGTGCAGAAGATTAAGAAAAGACACTAAAATAAAGAATTACAGTGCTCTGTGATTTTTTTTATACTGGACAACATTTGTTAACTAGGTGCATCTTAGTAAATAACTCTTGGAACAGCAGAAAATTAAAAGTTCAGATTTTTTTTAAATTTTGGACATCTTTTCATACCAAATCTCTCTGAACTAAAAATATCACAAATCTCAGCCAACTATTAATAAATCTATGCATACTAGCAACATGAGGTAAATAATGCCCTAAAAATATCTATTTAATTCAGACATCCAGTTTATGATTGTTTATAGAGTATGGCTTAGAAAGTAAAATATCATTTTTAAACAAACACATTTTACCTCCAATATGTACTTCTTCAAGATTTAAAGGAAACAAGGCATAAAGTCCACGAAGGTTTGTAAATATACTGTGAATGGTTGAAGGAGATCAAAAGTTGTCCTACTGAAGGGTTACATGAACTCAAAAAAAAATGAAAGGAATGTGAGTTCATTAGTCCAAAAGCTAAATCTTAAAACTGCATCATAGCTGTGTTTTAGCGAAGACAAAGCGGATTATAATATGTTTATACAATATGTATATAAAACAAATTGCTATACAAGAAAATGTCACATTTTAGAAATGTTTCTTCGCATCCTAGGAATCTCTCACTTAGAATCTCATTATCCAATAGTAGCTCTCAAGAATAAAGCTAATTTACATGTAAAATAAGAATATGATCTACTCTTTAAAGGCACAATGATAAACACACCAATTTGACAATTACATTAATATGAGTATTTGCATAATCTGCCTTCTACACCTGTTCCTAATTTGAAGCAGCTGCAGAACAAATCACTCCACGTAATCTGAATATGCCACCGAGTCACGTAAACACACAATCCTTCTCATCAAGTTTTTGATTCATTCCGTTTACGTGTTTGTTTTGAATTTACATGAACACATAAGAAAAGCTTTTGAGTTGGATAATTTATATTCATCAGAGATAACATATAGAGGCTAGAATGATTTTTTGTTTATTTTTACTGTTTCCTGTAACAATGAGCATTTCATTTTCATGACTAGATAAGCAACACATAGAAACTCAGCATCTTACAGCTTATTGCACTACGTATACCTCTAGCAAAGTATGTTAAAAAACATGCAGTCAACGTACAGTACAATAAGTTAAGTCTGACAATGAAATTCTTATGCTTTTAGCAACATAAGACTGAATGGTAACCACTTCATTTTCTTTCAAATTCTGTGCTTTCTTTTTATTTTTCAAAAAAAAAACCCAACTTTTTATAAAACTCCATGATGTTTCGTACCTGCAGCATAAAAGGAACAACAAAGCAACAGTTGACTGATAAGTCAAAATGACAGCTCATACTAATGTAACATTCTTTCTACATGTACGCTGCTCCTTTTTTGATACACAAACAAGAAATGATTGAATAATTTAATACTCTGACTCTCTTCCTATGCATTCTGACCATCATTGGGCCTCATTCTGTAATGTTAATCTCATTCAAACCAGAAGATGAGAGAAAGGCAGCACAAGTAGGAAATTATGTATCACACACGCCTGATAAAGTGATGATTGTGAAGGATTATGCCAAATGCAAAAATGCTGAACACTAATGCTACTGCTAAATTCTTTTTCAGTGAATAATCGGGAGCACGTAGAATCCAACGCTCTTCTTTGCATAGCCTCCACAGGAAGGGGGAGTGAGTGAGCAGCTGAGTGGTACTTAGTTGCCAGCCGGGGTTAAACCACAACACACTCCATTACAGAGCCTGTGTGCTATCTAGGGTTCTGTCTACAGCTTCTACACGGATGGTTTTAGTGAAAGTAGAAAAGGCTCTTCTCTGCTTCAGAGCAAAGATTTAGGATTGGATAACATTTTGGCTTGGGTCCCACGACCAAATACTATGTTACACCTAAAATTCTTATCACTGAAATCAAGTGGTTTAGTTATAAATCAAGAGAGCCAGGTTTGAACAATGCCACAGCCATTCTGACACTGAATTGCTGCCTGGTTCAGTAGCTTTGTAACATGGAATACCAGCTCCTCTGGTTACCAAAAGGAGTATATAAGTTTTTATATAAAAGAGACAACAGAGATAGTATTGTACTTTCTTCTTTCCATGTAGCAAAGAGCATGGCATCAGCCTGAAGCTGTCACAGCAACCAGAGCTGACAGTGCTTTTCCAGAGCTTGACTAAATGCACAAGCAAGTGGGGATCTGAACTGTAAGGAAAATTGGGAACGGCAGCAAAAAAAAAAAAAAAAAGACAAGGCTGGACATGATGTAGGACCACTATAAGCTCTCATCAGACATGACAACGGGCAAAGAATTAACCCTAATACTTTGAGAATTTTCTATAACTAACCATGTGTCTATTTAACTTAATTGTAATCTATCAGTTTCCTCTCCTACAAAAACCCCAAAGATTTTGTCAAGGAGACACATCTTACAGTGTGAAGCAGAAGCCACCATGCACAATTGCTGGAAATAATTTCCTTTGATAAAGATGTCTGGTGTTTCCTAGCAGGTGACTTTGCATGATTCAATAATGAGTCAATAACCTAGACTTTTACTTTGCCTATTTGTATAGTAGCATTGTATGTAAGATTACCTGTGGGCTATACCCCAGATTAAAATTAAAATTAGCCATTATACCTAACCTTGACACTGCATTTCATGGTTGATTTCACCAACTTCATGCTAGATAGTAGACTGATATATCAAAAGAAAGAAACTAACTTTAAAAATTGTGTTGAGATTATTTTCAATGCTCCCCTCACTTCTAGAGAAGGCAGCTACACTTTCTCCTTTTTACTTACTGTGGCATATTTGAATGGGCACTGAAGACATAAAATTCGGAAGATTCTTTTCCCATGAAATGGGAGAGACATTGCAGTCCTGTACCAGGAATCTGAACATCTGGGCTTTATTGCCTGGACAGTCAAAGTAATAACATATCTACAAACTCATGGAAGAGCAAGACAGCTGCTCCTGATGCAATTCAGGTGCATTCTTTGCCTTCTGAAAGATTCCTTTTGGATCACTTTCAAATCATGAAACATGTTAAGCATCTGATTGACTCTGTGGTGTTACAAAGTGGCCAGGTAGCTTGAAATCACTTGAGGACCCAACTATTTTTCTTGAACTTTATCAAATTAATCCAATACAGAGTAATTATGGCTAGAAAAAAACCTACTACATCATCGTGATGCCAGTGTTATATCAAAAAGAGAAGTGTTCTGTAAGAGAACAGATCTGTTCCAGAGCTTGGCTATGTACTTCTTGATGACTCACATCATCCTTTTAGCTTAATTGCACATCTTTTAGTCCTTAAACTCCAAGGAAACAACTAGATCCTGTAAATCGTTAGCACCTGTAACCACAACTAAGGGGCAACTCTGCCTCCATAAAATACAAAAGATGGAACTAGAAGAGCTGGAGGGATGATAGAAAGAGCAGGAATATCTTGGGATCTGTACGGATCATATCTCCTTCTCCTTTACCAGTAATACTCAAAACCAGAGCCAACAGATTTTAGCATTCCCTGAAAAATGTAAATAATATATAACTATACCTCGTGCTCACACAGTTGGGCATGAAATACACTCAAAGATGTATGAGTATAAACTTGCTGCCTGCTGTTCAGTCCCACTTCAATGGGTATGTCTACGATGCATGCCTCTGTGTTTCTGCAGTTCTTTTTCCCTTCTTGCACTCTGATAGCACTGCCAGAATGCACTGTATGCTCTCTGGAAATCCGATTCACATTAAATTTTTGTACATTTGTTAATGCAAGAAGGCTCAACTCTCTAATAAAAAGCTTCCATACGTACAATAGTAAGAAAAATAAAATAAGTATGAAAAATAAATAAAAAAAAATCCTAACAATGAGCTCAGTACTGAGGATGTAATACATTTTAAGTTTAAAAAAACAAGGTTTTTTTGATCGTCAACTGCCAGTCAAGCCAAGTGTCTAGACCAGTATCTGTGGAAACCAACAGTTCCTCATAGTTTTTTCTCTAAGACAAAAATCACACCAATGATAATTCTATAAGCAATACCCTTCTTATGTAAATCGCATTTTAAATGAATAAGAGTACCACTAACAAAGTTGATATGTAATGAAATGAAAATCACAAGACTAAATCTCTGTATCTCCTAGAACTAAAATAGGAAGAACAACTTGTACCACTTTTGTGGCACCATTCTAAAGGCTCTATGCTAATGATATTTACTCTCCAAGGAAAATATAAACTGATCTGCCAGGTAAAACAAAGGTTTTCACAACATTTTTAGAATTCCTGTTGACAGTTTCATGGTGAAAAAAAGTAAGGATTCTTCCAAGAAACAGGATTCTATTTATGAGTTCCTGCTAATCTCTTTGACATTCACAGAGGTTTAATTGAGAAATAATTTCTGTGTAAATGATGTGACACATCAACGTTGCAAATACATTAGATCCTATCTTAATTACAAGGAGAGGCCCAATTCTGCTACGAACAAAATTATTTAGGGTTTTCACTTGAAAAAGCTATGTGATTCCACGCGTAATAAAAGCATTATCAAATCTTTTTTGTGGGTTTTCATTACACTAGAATTTGTTTTAAAGATGATACCATTACTTGTCAAGCCTTTCCAAAGGTTACTTCTAGTAGCTTCTCTCTTACTATACTTACAGTTGAAAACCTCAAAAGATCTGGTACGTCAAACAAAATCTGATAAATATTCTATATTGACAGTAAAGCACTATACACAATTGGCAGGTTTTATTATTTCACTTTATCTCGACAATGTCACAGAAAACCAAGAGGGTTAGGAAACCAGTCCTAACAGCTATTGATACATTATTATCTCTGGATGTATTTTAGAACATCATTAATTACAAAGATTAAAGCTGATACAATAGTGCTTATGTTTGTTAACTACAAATATTCTAAAGCATCATACACAAAGTCATAAATATTTGGTTCTAGAGGTATGGCTGAAGTATTACAATACAAATTGTACCACCCTAGTCAAATTGCAATACTTAAATACTCAAAGAACTCCACACAAATATTCCCCACCCAAACCAAACATTTTCCTAGACTAAACTGTTTCACAGAATGCTAAATTACTATGACTTTCCTCAGTGCGGCAAAGAGCCCCCTCTCTTAATTTTGGCTTTGAGACTTATTGGGTCATATTATATGCCAGGACCTAAAATGGTTGCAATTATAATGACCTCACTCATAAGTGGGCTGTTAGACTCATTCACCTGATTTTCAGGCACCGTGAGACAATCACCTCAACTATAAATACTTTAAAATATTATGAAAGTGGGTATTTTTGGAAGAAAAAATATATAAAATATTGTGTTGGGTTTCTTTTAAATAAACTCTGTCTCTTGTTTCAGTGTTTTTATTGCTGAGAAAAGCAAATTCATTTTAGAACAAATGCCTTCCAATTAAAAATGTCTGTATTTATTAATTCAGTGTCCATATTTATTTTTTCTATGCCTTATTGATAATTAACAAGTCAATAAATTTTTTGTATCTAATAGCTTGAAAAAATCCAGACTATAGAAAATTACGTGAAAACTACAGCTACTTAGTCTATGCTCACAGAAATAACTATCTTTTGTTGTAATCTAGCAAGTGAGGATTAAAGTATTCAAAATAGTCATACGCTGAAAGTGAATTTAAATAGATGAAATATTGTGAATTGGGATGTCACCTGTTTTTACAAAATGCCAGTTATTACCTCGTCTTCAGTGTTTTCTGTTCATGAAACAGTCTATAAATATACAGAAAATAAAGTTGACTTTTGAAAAAATAATCAGATGTCATGTCCTTTAAGGCATTTCTTGCACATGCTGTAATTTTAAGAAGGCATTACAATCCTTTTAAAATGAATGTGTTGATAGAGTGTAACGTGCTTACTGACAAATGATCACACTATCTGCTTCCTAGAATTTTACTATTGGCTTCAATGACTCCTCACCTTCTTTCAAAAAAAACAGCAACAACAAAAAGTCCCACAACACTATAAGACCGGAAAAGACTTGCTGAGCTTTTATCTTTATATTATTGCAATTCATGTCATGTAAATTCCTTTCTAAGCTGGGTCAAGCTTTATCTTTAAGCAGGCAGCATGTGTGGAAGGTGGCTTTTGCTTCTACTACTTCTACTAGAACAGTGTTCCAGAACCCTTTTTCTCTGCATAGTGAAAAGCTTTCATTTCCACAGTTCATTCATGTTTAGCTTAGCTACATGTTACTATATTTAAAACTGTTCTTAAGAAGTATAAAGATGTTTCATCCTTTCTGAAGTTTGCTTCTTGACCCAAATTGCATACAGCAATCACAAAATTTCAGCCTATGCATCTAGTCTGAATGAAGCCTTCTTGGACTTGGGTATATTAAAAAATGTATACAGAAGTTACATAACCTCAGTGTAGGTGTATGGCAAATGGGCTACACTATCAGCCATAGTCAAAACACTGAGATACCTTCATGCCATGGAAATTGAGGGCATCAGTACTGAAGCCCTGAATCTTTCAATAGAACCTATACAGAGCATGTTTCTAATATACCAATAAAGCACCAGAAATCATGTGGATTGAGCATCTCCATTATTCCAAATAAGGTCTCAAAGACATAATTTAGAAATGGCATTAATATTTTCCTATTTTTACTGGAAACACAATTCATTTAGGACTTTATGTTCCTTTTTCTCACCTATGTTAGATCACTGGTTATTCACAGTCATACAGTGACCAATACACTCTGCTTCTCTCTTCCTTTTTCAAGTGGTGGATGCAAGCCTAAGGAAGACATTTTTCTGAGTTCTTAGACACATGACATTATTCTTTGCTACACTTTCTACAATTTGTTACAATTTACTTTCTAAATACATTCTCAAAAGGTATCCTGTACAACAAACAGCCCATCCCTCCTGTGAAGCCTATCCTGTTTTTTTCTTTTCCCCATGGGTGAAATACATACCCCCTGTTGCTATGGCAGGCTTGCACTGAGGCATTTTTAATTTGTCATCCACAATATGGGTTCGACCCTTTCTAATCAAGAGAGTTGGGTTTTTTTTTTTGTATATGCAAACATCAACCACCATTTGCCTCTGAATTTCCATTATTATTTTTACTTTAGAGACTATGATCTCAAACTGAGGTTTTCCATGGAATCCTGAGCTGTTCTTAAAACGTAAACACTGTTTTGTGTATGACTTCACACCACATCCTGTATTGGGAAGTACTTTAATTTGGTAATTTGATTATTCTTAAACATCAAGCCCATAGCTATCTCTGCACTGAATTACAGCTGCATCAACTTGGAAATTACTTCTACAAGCACAGATAACTTTTTTCTGGCATGTTAGGCCGCTGAACTGGTTTTCCTCAATACTGTGTAGGTTGTCTTTTCTATCAGACTGAAAGTATCTGTCTTGAATAACTGGATTTACTGTTAACACTTAGGGGAAAATCTCATTCTTCATTTATACTTCAGGTGCTTGGTAACATCCTTGAAGCATATTGATGTTGGCACGACATACAGTTTACTTTGTACATATTATTATAGTACAATTGCTTTTCAAAGCTTCACATAATCAAGTAGTAAAGCACTGAAGTTGTGTTTAGTAAATTTTTCACCATTAATTCTATTTCATAACACCCTCATCTGTCTCTCTCAAGAAAATTATATTAGAAGCGTAAGAAGACATAAAAAGACCTAGAACATCAAAGAGGCAATTGTTGACCAACCTCCTTCCCCAACAGGATGGGCTGATGGGCTTTTCCACTCTAATGCGCAACTGCTCTTTCAGCAGCACACATGGCCACATGCTCTTTTTTCTGCAGCATTACTCTGTAATATTTATGTGTGATTATCTGGATAATTTGAACAGTTTTTAATTCAATTTTACATATATATAGCCCAAGTGAAGGCAAACTAAAATTAACACCCAAGCTGATCTTGGCATACATTCAGATTCCTGATTAGCCTGATCCCCACTCTCCATGAAAGCCCCCTGCTTGCTAAAGCAGCTGGAAAACTAACACAAAAACTACAAAATAATGCCTAATGATTAGAATATGTCAAGATAAGTATTTAATTCACAAAGTAAAATTAATCTGACAAAAAAAGTTAATTGCAGAAGGGATGCCTTACATAGCTACGGAGGCAGACTGCACTTTAACACAGCAAGTTGAATTTGCTACTACTGACTGAAGATTCTTCATTATTTTGTCACAGAACTTTGGTTTTGGTAGGAAATTTCCTTGGCTTTTATAATTGCCTGATGAAATTAAAAACCTTTCGGGAAAAAAAAGAGACTTCCCCTAACAGTAATTTAACTAGAAATAATTTTTTAAAATCTATACCCATCTAGAGCATTCAAAGAATATTTTGCTAAGTTGATTTTCCTGATTTGGTAATTTCCAAATCAATGTACGTTAATATGTGTTTCAAATTCAAGAGTATCAGGAGAGCCCTGCTTGAGTGGCGCGATCCTAAACTGGCATAATTAGGGCCCTGCCTGGGAGCAGACCCTTTAATAGAGCGGCACACTGAGTGGGGAACCATTCACACATTCCCTCTCAGCTCTTCACAAGCTTTTCTGGGCAATGAGCCAGCTGGTAAGAGAATCAGGCTGATTCAACCTGTTGCAAGAGCCTGGAGAAGTGGCTCAAGGAAACCTACACCTCCCAGCACCACAGAAGGAACTACTCACGTAGTCTGAAGAGGAGCAGCCCCGAACATGCATGCTAGCTGCACTGGGAGGGCTTGCAGGGGAACAGAGCTTTCCAGCTGCTCAAGCCAGGCAAATAAACTTCTCTATAGCCCTTGGAGGATCCTATAGTTCAGAATATAAAACCCGGGCCATCCATCCCATGCACAGCAATATTTCCTGGTATCAGACAGCCTGCAGATTCTACCATGAGGTCCACTGCCCTGCTATGTAAAAGCTGCTGTGAAAAGACATAGACACTCTCTGTGAAGTGCCTTTCTGAATCTGAGTGAAGAATCAGTGTGTGTGTTCTTCCCTTTCCTCCCAGCCCTCTTGACATAACAGAATAAACAACAGGGAAAGAGGGAAAGAAAAGACATGATAATGATGTAGCTGCCAAATGATTCCCTGTGTCCTGGTTTTGGCTAGGGTTAAACTAGAACACCCCAACAGTCACAGCAATGGAGTGAAAAGTCAGATTGATGCACAGTCATAAGTTAAACATTAAACTGCCTCCTGAAATACACACAGCAATCTTAATGATGATTCTGAATATTCAATACCTGTAAACAGAGTTTGTATAACACTTCTTTCCTCTGCCTCTAAAATATTTTCCAATATTGCAACCGTGTTTTCAGGATAAAGATGTGATCTCTGCACCAGTTAGTGTGGGGTTTTTTTCCTCTCAGTTAGATATACATGAAGTCATTATGTGATAACTTCCATTAGAAGGCTGTTAGTATTTTTCCATGTTACAAAGATTATACATAAGGTTAGCTGCAATATTTTATGTACCTGAACATGACAAATATCTGCTTTATCAATAAGAGATAATACCTCAAGGTGACTGATATTTACTTTAAATTAAAAAGGAAACCACACTAACCAATGGCACTTTCTTCATAGATGTGTATTTTAATACTGGAAGTTTTAAAGAGTAAAAAGTAAAGTAAATCTATTCTTGAAAGGTTTCACAGCAAAATGGCACACAATGCAAAATACGGGTTTTCACAAGTAAAAGAGGTTGCCAAAGACGGAACAGAAGCCTTTGGAGCAGACTTGTATCTATAGAAATAATGACTTCGCACAGCAAGTTTTTTATGCAGACGCTTCCACTGCAAATCACTGAAATATATCCTTTCTTTTTAGTTTATTACTGTATTTATCCCTCTACCTTACATGGAATTTCTGTTTTCTGCACTGTGAGAGCTTGAATACAGCTATTTCGCCTTTCTCTCCCCCTATACCTCTCCTAAATATAACTCCTTGCTTTTTCTCCATCTCTTGGGGTTATCCTTGTCTTTAGAGTGGGTATCACTGATGCAAATTTCTACACCTTAGAGGATAACTACATATTCCTCCTAACACTTACAAGGGAGAATGGGACTTAAGATTTTCTAGCAGCTATCTTCTAAATTTAATTTACCCCAAGCCTCAATGTTTGCTTATATGTAGGCCACACATTTCCTCCAGAATTATACTCGAGAGGGAAAAAGACTGTTTATCACTACTCTCCTCTTACACTATATATTAGGCATTAGCATCTTTCTAAATAAGTGATTTCTAGCACGTACAAAATCCTCCTACTTCCTATGCTTAGCAGCATGCTTTAGATAAACAGAAATACGTAATATGCAGTTTTTGGAAAGCCAGTTTTAGACTGGTTAGATTTGTTTCTATTTTTGTTGCATGTAATGCTAAGAAAACTCTAAGTTACATCCATAACAGGGTGGGGGTTTTTTGCTGTTTTTAAGCAGAGAATATTTTTACTGACATTACACATGCACGGTTGCAGTCAGTGTGCATTAAGTCAGAGGATATAATTTAAAAGCAGTGGGTTTTGCTTCTTTTTTCCTACATTCAAAATTTCTTATCTCTCATCAGCTCCTTATGTATGCTTAAAAAGTAACTAAAAGTTACAATATTAATGATATGTTTGCTTATTTATTATGTGCAATGAATTTTAATTCGGAGCCATATGAAGATCCAAAGGGAGATGACCAAACTAGGAGAGTAATGCAAGAAGAGTAGTTTAAAGGAGACTAACTACGAATATCTTTTCATGCTCAATTTTCATACTAAATTTTTGCATTTTGCATGTCTTTAAACAAAGTGGTTCTTCTGATACTGTACATTAATGCAACAAACATTAAGTAATTAAACCTAAAGGTATACTTAATTTTCCCAAATTTTATCATATGGTTACACTTCTGTGACGTGCTTATGCTAAATAAACAAGGCTTACTTTAACAACTCAACACTACATATAGCATGATATTTATACAACAGACTTGGTACACACTGAGCTTAACCCTTTGATTCCAGGAGTCATGGTTTCCTGACATGCCATCCTCATACAGAATGCGTTAGTACTGGTGTTAAAACAACAAATCTCTTAGCAAGAAGGAGAAAACAACTAACCAATTCATTTTAGATATATTAACTTATGGGATTGAAGATAATTATTTATTTTAATCAAGATAAAAGTTCAAATTCTGCCTTAGTGAAACTAAACTACTTCTTTAGAGACATTACAGGGAATAGAAATACCTGGGCTTTTAACAGCTCTTAGAGCAAACAAAATTACAACTAGTGGTCCAAATCACTCTGCTATGCAGCCAATGATGACCTGTATCGTGGACAGATTAGTCTAAGCACTGATATTTGCCCACCTGGAAAGGAAATAATTGCAACACTGTACACAAACACCCACCAATGGAAGCAAATTGACAGCATTTACCTTTGGGTTATGCTTGTGCTCTGCACAGTTCTTGACGAACTGAAAGTCTCGCTCATGATTTTTAGTATAACAAGAACAATAAAGTTGCTAGCTTTAACACTCAGGGTAGACGACACCAGGTATTTCTGTGGCCGTAAGGACAATGACTTTCTGCCACAGCAGAATGATCTACAGGCTCTAAGAGCCAAAGTGACATTTTCCCTGTTTTGCCTATTACAGAAATGTGGTGATAGGGAGTGAAATCCGTGAAGCAATCAGCTCACTTCACCATGTATCCTCAGAATCTCAGCTTCTCCAGAAAAGAAAAACATCCTTAAATAAAAAACAGTACTACAGAAATCTTGACCTTACTATTGCAATATGTTTTCCAGGATGCACAGTAAGAAAGTAAATACTATCTTATCAGATGCAGGTTAACACTACCCTCAACTCTCTTCACAAACCCTCCTTAGCTGTTCTGCAGTATGTCATTAATCACTGTATGTACTGATTGAATCCATTCAATTGGTGCATCAGTGTAATGAATGGCATATATAAACATGCTTCAAATACATTTATTCGGATATCTATACATGAAAGTAAAATCACTACTACAATTGGTACTCAAGCTTGTCAGATGGGATGTTCTTCTCCTTCTGTTTTGCATAAGACATGCTAATAGTTATGTGATCTGCAGTCTGAAACCCAGAAAAATGTAAATCAGAAAGTAATAGTACATCAAGATAACTGTCTATCCACAACTGTAATTTCAGCAGGTATTCCATTAACTCACAGTCTAAATACAAACCTCCTCTCCCTGAAAATACAGGATAACTACTAGAACATGGCATTAAAAACTAAACCAAAAACATGTATCATCACAACATTCCTCTTTTACAATAGATCACATATCTACAGGTAAATTTAAAAGTTTTCTTTCTTTTTTGTTTTTGTGGGTTTTTGTTGGTTTGTTTTTTGTTTGTTATTTTTTTTTTTTTATGAGAAGGATACAGAAGACACCCAAATTCTTCTGTGGAAATCCCAGCAGTTCTTTAAAACCATCCCCTCTATAAAGCACGGTAGAACATAACGACTTACCCAACACCCTTTTTTTTGGCAAAGTTGAGGACACAAATTTGAAGGTTTCTTCAATAAGCTTTCAACTTGCTGATTAGCTAGTTGGTGGTGTAAGTCACTAAAATACTTGATGCATTGTGGAATAACAGAGAGAACATATATAAAACCAGCATATGCTACTTTCCCCTAAATACCCATCAAATCCAAAAGATGGCCACTAAAGTTAATAATGTTTTTTTCTTCTTTGGCACATGGAACAATAGAACAGTTTTCATCAAAATATAGAGCACATGAGGGATGCAATGGCAAGGCTTACCTAACACCCTCATTTGCCTGCAGATGTGTGAGCTAGTTTTAAAAGTTTATTAGGTTTTTACTAGATTTATAAATCAGTTCTAAAATATCTCCAGTTGCCAGATTAGTAAATTGCTCTGAAATTAGAGGAAATTAGAAATACACTACTATTAAAGAATTTTAAAATACTGGGAGAAGTCTGTTTCCTGAAGCACAAACACAAGCACAAGGAGTTTTGTCTTATAAACCTCAAATTGCTTATGCATATTTAGCAATTCCTACTGCTAGGAGATTTTGGCTAAAGCTACCATTAAATTTGGCATAATAAAATAATAACAACGTACAATTTTATGGCCCATATTACAGTATTTGGTCAAACAGGCATCACAATGCGCAAAATGTGAATTTCCACTACATAATGAACAATGAACAGCTCTGTAGTAACACTAAAAGGCAGAAATAGAAAAGCTCCAAGGACTCGTTTATAAAAGCTTTATACATCTTTTTCACTAAAGAAGAAAATTAAAATGGAGTTTGTGCTCATACCTGAGTTTACATGGTATTTGATACAAAACCCAAAGTCTGAGAGCAAATTCCATTTTCCTCTCATTTAAAAATGAACCAAATGAAGTGTCCAAAGCTAATAAGAGGCACTGTGCACATACTGATCATGGAAGGAAAAGCTGGAAACATGAGCAATGATCTTTGCTTTAGGGAGCATGTAACAATTCTTAAAAGACAATTATTTGCTTTATTTTCTTCTTCCTGCCTCGCAAGTGTGACTCATGAGGCACTAACTCTTCCTGGCAAACACATAATAGGGGATGTCTCTACAATACACCATCCCATGGCATTTAAAAGGCCTCGGGCCAGGGCTGGTGCTTTAGGAGTAGAAAAGCACAAGGCCCCCCCTCTCCCCATTCCATCATCATCTTGGTTGTGTGTATGACTGACTCCAAACATGGTTTTCTCTCCTTTCATCAATGCCTACCACAAATACTGCACCCCCACACCCCTTCAGCCTTGAAAAGAATGTTTATGAATGGGTAGAGAATGTAAATAGAGAAGACTGTAGCTCCTGAACTGCTCCAGTTTACAAGCTGGAGGACTAAAGTAAGCTAAATTCACTGGGAAACATACAGTGCGAAAATACCACTATTTTTGCCTGTTTCCTATACTTCTCTTCATGTCTGGTGTTTGTCAGTTTAGAGACAGGACACAGGGCTAGATGGACCTTATACACGTTCTTTTTCAGAATGAGAAGCTGGCAGAAAAAACAACTTTTACAGTATTCATTAAATCAATCACCTCTGTGACTCAACTCTTCAAGATCACCAATTCCACTTCTAAAATCTTAAAAAAACTGCAAAGTTAATAAGCTGCTGCCTTTCTGACTGCTCTTCCTGAGTGCCTTCAGCCTAAAAGATACTGAAGACAAAACAAAGTCAATGGCAGACAGTGGAAAGTTGAGATGGCCCCAGGAGTCCTTCGCCTCTGCTCTCGACTACAACTACAGCATGGCAAGATGCCAACTTGACATATTTTCTTTTTTTCAATTTTCTTTAGCGATTTTCCTAAGTTCTTGTTTATTTCTGAGCAAATAAATACAACTTTAGAAGTATACTTGAAGAGAGTTGATGTGGAATGTGGAACTGTGTGCTGTGTCCAACATTGCTCCAAGAAGTTTCACAAAGAAAAGGAGACACTGTGAATTACACAAAAAAACTGCGCAAGTGATCAAATTTCACAACACTTCACTGGTGGAGAAAAAGATAAATTCTGGTGCCTGGGGTCCTCCATTATGCACGAATAGAGATAAAAACACCCTATTACTTCAGAAAGCAGGGGAAGACCCAAGAGGATAAAGGCTCACCCAGAAAAATAGATGTAAGGAAAAGAATGGTAGGAGTTATAAACTTTTATTTCCTGAACAAAATAAAATTGTCTCTTATGTACATCTTTTGTCTGCAACAGACTGTAATTCAGCAGTTTAACACTCAGATTTGGTCTACATACAACGAGAGACCCAGTTTTGTCAGCAGAATACAATTTCACATGGAACTCTGAATTAGCAATAAATGAACTAAAACCTAAAAAAATATTTGTAATTTTTTTCAAGAATAAAATGCTGTATATATTTTTACTAATAATGCATTTTAAATAATTACTCAGTAACAGAACTCCTTTTCACCCAAACACAACCTGAAGCCCAACAGCATCCCAGTGTGTAACTCTTATGACATATGTTTTTCTGAAATGGCAGAAACAGTTCTTTCATAATTTCCTGCAGTTGTGTTGGTAGTTTCTGAAAACATCTCTGTGTCACTTACACACCGTCTTAACAAGTTTTGAACTGGTTTTTTTTTTCATTTGTTAGTCTTAATACAGTTGTTTTTTACAATTTAATCCATGTACATATAAAAAAAGTACCAATTTTGCAAAATGTCTATAAAAATGTTTTATAGCATAACTACTGAACTCAGTTTTAAATCTTTCAAGCATCTATAGCCACAAAAGGCTTTTTTAACTTCCAGTGAATCTTCTCTGTGAATGAAAGGTCACCAGCATGCAAGCCTGTATGTGAATATGTACATACACAGCAGGCGTTGGAACACAGGCATCCACGCACATCTCCCATGTGTGAGCAAGTTCTTCCCTGAGAGTAAGGCCCCAAAAGCAAGGACACTTTACTAACCTGCAGTGGTCTCTGTTTATCACTGCCCTTAGGAGATTTCAGTCCACTTGTCTGTTGCTGTAAAAGCAGCTGCCTTGCTGCCTGGAGTGCCTAGAAGTTGAAAAAAAGAATAAATCTTTTCTACCAGTTCATAGAAAGAGATGAGTTATTCATTGCTAATGTTAGGTAAAAGTCCGATTGAACAAATACAGTCTCTTCCTATTTGACTTATATTTGCTAGATTTCAGGCTCCAGATTGTTTCTTACTTAAAACAACAACAACAAAAAAAAACATCTGAAAGCACACATATAGGACTTCACTTGAATTTATGGATGTACATGAAATCCTGCAGGAAATAAAGTTAATTTGTTTGAAGTGCTTGAAGAGGAAAAATCATAAACTGCATCAATAGCCTCATTTCCACAAGGAACTTGTCTTTGAGTGTTCAACTAAAATGCCCACTCCCTTGCAAATTATCATTCAATTTGCATTTTCATATTACAATTTTGAAGCAAAAGCAAGTAGACTTCAAGTGTTACCAGAAGCTGTAATTAAATTTGACAAATCAACATCAGATTATCTTGAAAGTGAATTAATAAGGATATTCATTGAAGATTAAAACCACTTTTTGTACTTACAATTCAAGGAGAAACCTCTCCTTTGACAAAATAAAAAAAATAAAAAGGAGTGCAGTTTTAATGCCAAATAAAAATGAGTGGTTTTCATTTGCATTCTTAGGGAAATCAGAGAACAAAGAAATTACTACTCAACCAACCAGATCAGGCTCAAGGATGACAGTACCCCAATCAAAATAGAAAATGTTTCCATTTATTCTATGTTTTCATTCCAACTCAGCAAAATCCAGTTAAACATATGAAATGTAAACAAACATTCCACTTACCCCAAGAAGGCTAATCTGAATTATTTTTTTTCTTATAGAATTTCTTTTTAAATGCCAAGTGTTAGACAGTATTTATTAAGACATGAAGAAACCCTGATCCAAAATATTTCTACTGAAACTACCTGGAAAGCCCTTTTTATAATCTTGGTTTTTTTTCCCTTAAAAAAGCAGTTATAGCTTTAAAATACATCACACTATTATCTATGTTATTAAAACATACTGTAGATGGAATATACTGCATTAAATGCCATTTGATCACTGCTCCCCAAAATAATAAAGATTTGCAACTGATAAAGAAAGGTACAATTTTGATTAGACTCAAATGAGCTGGTTTTTAAGATAGTTTCCAGTATCCATGACAACAGTTGCTTTGACAAGATGTGCATATGGCATTACACTGCCAGCTGGTGTGAACAATGTTTGAACTACTGCATTGAGATGCTGAGCAAACAGAAAAAGTTGCCACGTCTTAACCCTCAGGGAAGGCAGTCATCCCCTGATCAATTATGAAAAGACAGAGAGAGGGCTGCTACAGTCTGGCTCCAAGCAAGTTTTCTGAGGAGGCAGGCAGACATAGAAAACCAAAGTAAACAAACTGAATGCACGAGCACCATCTCCTAACAACATTGATTCGTCTCCCCATAGAAGGCTCTGGTACAAAGTTTGCAGAGGAGACTTTTAACATTTGGAGACATTCCCACAACAATCCCCATATTGTTTCATCAAATTCTCAAGTAATTACAGGTCAGCTTTACAAAGTCTACACATTCCTCTGAACCTAAGCAACGAGACGCACAGAACTAGCTTCTCTCTGCCAAAAGTAAATAAAAGTTAACATATTTCAAAGTGCACTTGAAATATTTTGTTACCAAGGAACCACTGGATGCCCTGTTTCCTATGTGAATAGCATAATCTCTTCTGCACTCACAATCCTTGGGCAGATCCTAAAACAATCCTGCTCTGTCTGAGATCAAAGATAAACATATCTGTTGAGTTCAGGGGCACCAAGATTTGGTTCCAACATCTTGCAGTGGTTTAACCACAAAACATGGATTAAATTCATGAACAGAAGATCTATGGCATATTTATAATCCTTCCCAATCTTTAGAGCTCTCCAAAAAGGGAACTTGAAAGGAAGTGAGAGAATGACTGCACTTTTGAATTCATGGTGGACTGTACAGGAAAACGAACTGCACCACCAAGGGTGATACTGCTACAAGAACCAGAGAAGAGATCCGGAGTTACGGAAAACAGGAAAACCCACAAAGATTATTATTTTTCATTTGTGTCAGTTTCAGAAAATTCATTACATGGCCTTTATCTGGAAAAGAAATTGTAACGGTGTAATCCTGATGTATATTTGCAAGTAACCGGAATACTCGGCAAAGTTGTTTCAGGGTCCTCATCTTCCTTAGCAGCAAAGTCATTACACGTCAATGCAATAAAACAAGCAAGTATGCATCTTGTAAAGCTCCACATTTACAGTACTTGAAAATCAGAGAATTATGGCCTGCTGCAGCTTAGATTGAGGCTCAAAAGTATAATTTCAAATTGTGGCTAGCATACTCCAGTGGAATCAGCCTCAGAAAGCATGACTTCCTACTGCTAACTACAGAAAGAGTCACACTTTATGAAAAAGCAAGGCAGCACAACAGGGTATGTTTGCATAAAAGACTCTTCTACTTAAACTATTCTGATTCATATGTGCTGCCTGGGATATCTTTAAAGGAGTAAAGGCTTAACTGGTAATACAGAATGTCTTATAAATGATGACTACCTGAATACTTCAGTGATCTTATTGTGGCAGTTTAGATTATTGTAAACACAGGAGATAGAAGAAGAACAGAAAACAATTTCAAGAGATCAGAGATGATTTGAAACTCATAAGGAGAAATCACTGTCAGCCTTTGTTCTTATAGCAGTTGTCATACGGTACTTTTTCGTCCCAGTGTGCTGCTTAACTTGAGATTTTGCTACTCAAGTAAACAACCTCCCAGAAACACACTGTTAATTTCAAAGGATTATTACTGATGTTATTCATAAGTGAAGATTATGATACTATAAAACATTTAGTTCTACCAATTCATTTGCTGCTTTGCAAAACAAATTGACAACTTGAAAGTGCCTTTCAAAATTCCCAGTTTAACATTTACACTTCAAGTAAACACCTGTCCCACATATCATTTACAAACTTCAGTGAACTAATCTGATAATAACTCATGGTCTAAAAACAGTTCAATGAAGACAAACTAACAGACGTTTATAAATCTGGCAAATAAAAATTATGTTGAGTCCTACCTCAAGTTAGCAGCAAGAAGAGAGTCTAAGGCAGTCAAACGCCTATCTAGTTTCCAGTAACGTTTCAAATTTGCTATGCACTTTTCTTTAATTATCTAAATTAGTAAACTATACAAAAAAGTCAATGTAGACAAAAGCAATAAAAAGCACCGAGGATTAGAAATTATTTTAATAATGCAAATGAAAATCATTATAATGCTTTAAGTAATGGCTGTATAAGCAGGAAATTTGGGCATATGGTTTCCAGAACTCACTGTGTCTTCTAGTAAAATATTTATTGGGAACACTACTTCTTAATATTTACTGTGCTGCTTTGGCACAGCTAAAACATAAGCAGAACAAAAATGAAATTAATTGCATATAACTCACCCTATTAAAGTTGATAAATTATGGTAGATTTTGCAATTTGTTGGCGATACTCCTGTGAGATACAACTTGCTTTAATTTTGTATTCCAACCCCTTGTATTTAATTTAAGCATGCCTTAAAATAATTTTTAAAGTTTTATCTTCTTCATTAAAGTGAAAGCTGTCACTAAAAAATGGTAAACTTATTACTTTGTTTTTAAAGAATAAATGTATATTTTTAGGAAATAGATGTCACTCATATCTTTCCTTTAAAAACAGGAATGTTTAACCTATCAGCCTGTTGCATTTGAGACGTTAAAATGAAAAATGACATCTACACCCATTAATATTGTCAATGTATAAACAGCACAGCGTGACACATTCTTGAGAGCTGAAGGCTACAAAATCTCTCTGAAACATAAATAACAAAGCACTCAGAAGCATATTTGATGTTGATATTCATCTCTGAGAAAAACACTGCTGCCTGGGCTTCTTATGAAAATAGATGCAGCCCAAATGGATCTCCTGTAATTGGTTTCAGATAGCGAGGTCAAAAGAAATGTGATACAAGAAACTATTATGTGGAACAGGCGAAACAAGAATGTTTATACAGGCACTCCCTATTTATACTGACAAGAGGTGTATACTTTGCAGATAACCAGAACCAAAAATCTTGCCAGAAGACAACCAGATTCTTTCCTTTTTCTAACTCTGAAGTCCTATTTTAATTTTTTTAAATGACTGCATACTTTAACATTCCCGCTGAATGCAGAATGTGTTTCTGAACATAAAGTAAGTTTCCAAAAGGCTGAATATGTCAAACGGGAGTCATCTCACTGGTAGCACTATGCAACCAAAACATATCAACATGCTAAGCTGGATTTAAGGCCAAAGGCTGCTCTGCACTGGTTGAATACTGGTTTATTTTAAAGAAGACTTCAGAAGACCCTCTGCCCCTTTACACCCTGCCATGTGCCCATTTTCCAGCTGGCTCTGAACAAGAAGCCCAGAGTTATCCATAGTTGTACAAGATGGTGACTTGAGACAACACTGTTCTATGCCTCCTAACAGCACTCAGATGATGCTGCTAAACCTTTGTCTCTTGCTGACTGTGTTTTCCCAGAAAGTTCTCTAATGAATATCACAGTCAGTCAGCACAGCAGTTTATAAACTTTCCAAATGGAGTCGTGAAGCATTTAGCACTATTCAAGGAATCTTGAATTTAAGATGATCCAACTCCTTTCCAACAGCAGTCTCTCCAGGAGACTTGACAGGAAAAGCAAACTCCCATTTTCCTTAGTGAACAACACTCCTTTTCTCTAAGTTACACAAAGAAGATAAAACCTGAAGCCAAGGAAATCCTGTACATAACTAAAATCCAAGCCACATAACAAGCCTGATTTCACCTAGGAGCAGCAGACTGAACAATTATTATGGTGTTTTTCTATAGAAGAGAAAATAAAGCACCAGACAGCTAATGCTGTTGGAACCCACCTCAAGGAATATATTACCTAAGGAATCTAGATGGCCACAAAGAAAGATTTCACTCAATTAGCCCAAGTATGCATATCCAAGTATGCAAACACTCAAACAAAAAAGATTTGTGTCTTCTGCATCTAGATCAGCAACTCCAGACAGCCCAGATGTTCACTGTGCACAATTTCAGCAGCTAAACTGCAGGGTGCCCTGAAGCCCCGCGTAATAGCAGAACACAAGCCTACAATAGTACAAAATATTTGAAATTAAATTATGCTCAAGACGAAGAGGCAATAGCCTTGGAAGTTGTATTACCATCCCAAGTTCTTCTACCACCAGGCTGCTAGATAGGACAGAAACTGGTGGTGGCCACTGAGTGCTGTATGGAGCCCAACCCTGCCTGGCTCCTGGATCACAAGGCTGCTCAGGTATTCCAAGGCTGAGGAAAATTTGTGTTTGTCCAGGACAACACCTTGTGCCTGTGGAATTTCAAGATAAAAAGGCAGAGAACTTTGAGGATTAGGTGGCAAATGGTCATATTCATATTAGAATCATAGAATATTTAGGGTTGAAAGGACCTTAAGATCATCTAGTTCCAACCACCCTCCCATGGGCAGGGACACCTCACACTAAACCATCACACCCAAGGCTCTGTCCAACCTGGCCTTGAACACTGACAGGGATAGAGCACTCACAACCTCCCTGGGCAACCCATTCCAGTGCCTCACCACCCTAACAGGAAAGAATTTCCTCCTTATATCCAATCTAAACTTCCCCTGTTCAAGTTATAACCCGTTACCCCTTGTCCTGTCGCTACAGTCCCTGACAAAGAGTCCCTCCCCAGCATTCTTATAGGCCCCCTTCAGATACTGGAAGGCTGCTATGAGGTCTCCACGCAGCCTTCTCTTCTCCAAGCTGAACAGCCCCAACTTCCTCAGCCTGTCTTCGTACAGGAGGTGCTCCAGTCCCCTGATCATCCTTGTGGACCTCCTCTGCACTTGTTCCAGCAGTTCCATGTCCTTTTGATGTTGAGGACACCAGAACTGCACACAATACTCCAGGTGAGGTCTCACAAGAGCAGAGTAGAAGGGCAGGATCACCTCTTTCAACCTGCTGGTCACACTCGTTTTGATGCAGCCCAGGATACGGTTGGCTTTCTGGGCTGCGAGCGCACACTGCTGGCTCATGTTCATTATTTCATTGACCAGCACCACCAAGTCCTTCTCTGCAGGTCCGCTCTGAATCTCTTCTTTGCCCAATCTGTAGCTGTGCCTGGGATTGCTCCGACCCAGGTGTAGGACCTTGTACTTGGCATGGTTGAACTTCATAAGGTTGGCATCAGCCCACCTCACAAGCGTGTCAAGGTCCCTCTGGATATTCCTCATGTGCTTCATTTTAGAAACATAAGAATTTTCTGGATCTGGCCCTCCTTTTCGTGGACTAAAAGCACTTTGTCAGTTTTGTTTGGTTTGTTGGGTATTTCTGGGGAGTGTTTGCTTTCTTAGACTGATTCTGCCAGTTTCAGCATACTGAGGCTCTGATTTGATTGCAATACAAACAACACTAAAAGAAGAGAACCTCAATCTACCTGAGCTTCTGTTCTGCCCTGATGTTATTCAGGATTAATTTGCAACTGAAGAGAAAAAGTAACAGTAATAAACTGATGAATGCAACATGAAGTCTCATAATACTGTTTAATAAAAGGAAATTAATCACATAATTGTCATAAACCTATTTTCAAACAGCAATCTATCAGAGAGAAATTATGCATCTGTAGTTATTGACCTTTCATTTTACCATGACTGATTCGTAATTAGACTAGTTTTGTGAAAAATAATAGTTAATTACCAGATTTTTTCACTCTAATTATTTTGGCAATTTTTTTTGTATTTTTGTTTAGTGTCTTACTTTTTCCCCATTTGAAAGATGCTAAATACAGGGCACTAATAACATTTCAGCTAACATATTTCATTTTATTAAGCAAATTTAGCTTCTCTGCATATAACCCAATTTAATGGATACTAAACACTGTTTCAAAAACAACTCTTTCATTTTTCCTGTCCATTATTTGGCTGACCAAGAACTAGAAACAAAACACCCATAACAACGACTTGCTTTCAATTCCCAGTGGCATTTGCAGGGCTCTTAACCTGCAGTCATGAGTCTGCACTGGTCATTAGGGCCACACATCATACCATGTGTAACACGGTCTACGAGAGTAAACCCAAATGCCGTCTCCAAAGCTCGGGGACCACCTGGAGAATCCAAATGTCAAGGGTTAGGATAGTGCGGCCCAGAGTACCAGAGCTGTGCTCCAACCTGACAATCTCCTTTCTTTCATCCCACATGTCTGAACTTAACTTTCCTTTGGTAAACACAGCAGCAGGCGATCTACCATACTTCATTCCTACTACTTACATTTAACAGCAACTAACTGAATTAATGAAATGAAAATAAACCCAGCACACACATCAAATACCAGCACCACAATCTCACAAGTGTCCTGCAATTGCTATTTTCTTCCATGTGGCATTGTTTTTAGAAAACTGTGACATGTAGTAGCTAAACGAAGAGCTGAACTCTTAGTTTTACAGGAAGGCTGTGGCAATGGTGGCATGCACATTTACCACATGAAAACTGGCATGAACTATTTCTCATGATAATCAGATAACAGATAAATAAAAGCCATTTAAATGTGCAGGAAAAGAACAATCAATACAGCTACCCCATGTGTGAACCCAGAAATAAAAGAGATTCGTAAAATTATTATACATTTATATAATGCTACGTATATATGGTACAAATGCACATGTATCCTTAATTTGAAAGGAATTGGATAAAAAAAGACCTTCTTTCAAGTCTGCCCATTGTAGACATTCACTTATTGGCTGTGAAGCCTACTTTCAATTACAGCAGTCTGAAACAAAGTAGTGTTGGCTTAGGTGGAATAATAGCTGGTTTGATGATTTATAAATAGGAAAGGAACTGATGCAAATGAAAGCAAGAGTGGTCCCATTTGTACTAAAATCAAAATGCAGAGCAAATGTGGGAGGAGAAAGAAACACAGTATCTAGGGAAGCATTATAATGGTAGGCTGTTAGAAGGCAGCAGTTTTAACTGATAGAAATCTGAAAGGGAAATTTATAAATTAAAGACAATGAAATCAGCATGGAGATTATTAAGCCAATGATTAACAAAAGCCATCAAGATATAAACTAAACCAGAAGGTTAGGCAGATATAAAACAAAAGGAAACATGCACTCAAAACATTTTGTTTTGGCCAACAGCAAGATTCCTAAAATAGAACCTAAAAATTTGTGAGGACAGATGTGAGGACTGATTAGTTTTGTTAAGTAATACAGAGAGGTAAATTAACATGTGAAGAACAAGTGACAAAACAGTACTAACCCTAGAACAGCCTTGACTATTTAGAAGGCAAAAAATAAATACCTCTATCTTTAACACTTATTTCCAATTAGGTAGCATTCTGCACGGTGACTGGTAAAGGAGCATTGACACAAAGCATCATAAGCATAGATTCCTCATCTCAATAACCTGCAAGCTAGAAAGCAAAGCTATCTGTCAAAGACTATGGACCTACATGGTGCCAAAATAATTACAAATAAAGTTACAGCAATTATACAAATCAAACCCTCTCAGCCAATCCAAATGTGAGGAGTTACATATTTATTGAACAGCTACTGATTGAAAGGGCTCCACTTAGTTGAACAATAACTAATATGATTAGTTATTGTTCCATACCCAGAGACTGCAGAAGTGAGACTGCAACTAGTAAAGGAAATATTATCAAGGTGGTCACATCAGGCTTCTGTTATATGGGAGGAAGGCACAACAGCCATTACTGAAATATCCAACTGATAATCAGTGGAGAAGAACAAAGTTAATGGCTGGGTTTCACACTGGATATTATAAATCTAAAGTTTCTCTTAAAATATTTTAATAGATCTATTATTGACATCCAGTTCTTACAAGGATATAACTTAAAGAAATCTCTAATATATATAACTATGATGATGTATTAAAGACATAAATCAGTACTGTCATGTTGTGATAAAAGCAAACTGGGACATATAAATGAAAGTGTCATATGTATAAACCTGGTACTTTTTCCACTTTATGCAACTTTCTGAAGACTCAGGTAGTGAACTGTGCCCAGCTTGGGGCACAGTATTCCAAAGAGGTGGACCGTATGACCAGTGCCTGGAGAAGAGCAGTAATAATAATGACGATGAGAAAATCCAACCTATGGGATAGCAGAAGAGTGACCACAGAAAATAAAGAAAAATACAGCCCTCTAAAGCAACAGCAGTCTTCATCAAGTTTCTGCACAGAACAAATTAATTGTATACCATGGGCAGGATAAGCAAGAATGGTCTTAAACTGAATCCAGGGAGATTTAACTCAATTTAAGAAAAACTTTCCAATGGTAGGGATTGTGGAGGAGTACAACAAATTTTGTAGGAACTACAAAATCCTTGTCACTGGACCAGTTTCAGAAGCATCTTCAGGAGCAATTTAAAGCAGTGATTCTGCTCTGGGACAGAAAAGATCATCAGAAACATCCTCCAGCCCTATTTTATTTGATTGTGTGGTTCCTATGAAATCATGCCAAGTTTGGATTACTGTCATGTCTAACACCTTGCTACATTTCAAATAACACCATGTTCTCATAAACTGAGTATCATGAAGCTTCAGCATGGTTTGTTTCCATGGTGAGCTAACAGCAGAGGATCAGTAAGAGCTGCGCACACAGGCTCACTCTTCGGAATTTTCCGACCTTACGTGAACACATTTGTGTTTACAAGACTATCTTTGAAATTTTGGACTGAACAGAGAAATGGTTTATACAGAACAGGACGTGGCTTAAAATTAAGCACTCTGTGCCCTAATTGCAGTCAGAGCCATCTGGGCAGGGTTCCTGTGTCCTCACCATCAAGTATGGGCACAACAGTAGCAGAAAATAAGATTTTCTTGATATCACAATTCTTACTATAAAAAATAGAGGCCTTGCTGAAATGGACAGCTAGGAAGGGGAGAGAAAAACAAGGCAAGAATGAGAGTCTGAAGCATAGCTTCCTCAACTTAAGTCATACATCTCCACACACACGAAAAAACAAGCCAAAATACATTGACTATTGAAATTCAGTGTGAGTTTAAACCTAAATCTGCAATAAAAAAACGTAAAGTATCTTTGATAACCTGATTTCAATCATGTTTTTTAATAAATTTGATCAAAAGTCACTACATAGTCTAATATACTTCAAAAAAATCAGTCATTATTGCTAAAGCTGAATCAGCTCAACTGAAATCCTATGGAATCCAATTTTTTTTCTTCTTATGGATATTTTTGTAATGCTTTTTACAACTTCAGCTGGCATCAAGAACCCCAGGTACATAATCAACACATGAATAACTAGGGGAAGAAACTAGAAGCATGAATGTAAATTGGCAATACAGTAATACCCATTTTGGTTGCTTTTTTTTTTTTTGAGGTTTTTGATAAATCTTTTGGAGGAAGAAATGCAGACCAGTCTGGAGTTAAAAAAAAAACCCAAACAGTAAAAATGCTGATATGAGATCAAGAAGTAAATTATGCAAATAGACAGCCCAATTTCTAGACACTGGACTTATCAATGGTGCCATTTGGCAATATTTATGAGTGTGCTGATAACATAAGATCTGAACTCCTTCGTGACTTCTATATGAAGCATTAAAATCTGCTATTAAGAGTGGACTGTGACCTATGTACCATGATCACAAATTAATTAATATCTATTTATGTGCAAAGAAACACATTCATTCCCATGCGTAAAACTGCATGCATTTTTGCCTTCCTTATATTCCATGGAAAACTCAATGTAAGTAGCACTGGTTAGCTGTGCATCTGTCTGGAAGACCTATCTTCACGTGTGGTTTACTAAAGCCTGCCTGAGTTACTACAATTGCAACTTTCCTCATGGGCTGCTTATACACCTTTTAACAATTTTGGTGCTGCATTTTGTGATGACCTATCAGACATGATTCAACATGCAGACCTCTGTCTCTGAAGAATGCCAATCTTCAGGTTCTTGCTGCAGCTGGCAAATGAGTTGATGAGTTGTATGTTTTGAAGGGGAGCCTTAACAGTCCGTGTACACAGAGCTACTGAGAAAGAATTCCCTACTTTGGAGACTTTTAAGAGTGAAGATTATAGCAAGAGCAAAATGACAAAGAGCTTTAATTTTAAGCTAAAATGCAAGCGAAGACAGGCAAGCAAATGTCCTCAGGCTCCTCATCCTACTTTCAGCCCTTGTGAGGAGATCTAGGAGGGAGTACATTCTTTATGATTAGAAACTTGCAGGGATGAAAAAGAAAAGACCTGAAGCTAGTAAAAATGTTTTGCAGAAGAGGAACAGAGAGACATTTTGCAATTCCCAGGGCGCTTAGGTGCTGGAGAAATGATAGAAACTGTACAAGAAATTCCCAAGTAGTATACATGAGCAGCACCAACAGGTTAGGCATTTGAATTAAAAGGTAGATGTTCCAATCGCACTTCATTAAGCTTGCCCAGGAAAAACGATCTTTATGATATTGCTCTGGCATCTGCAGCAATCTTCCTAAACAGCAAGCTAATCAAGGAATTACAATAAAAAATATGCTCAGGGCATTATCAGCCTTAGAAGCATTTGTAAAAGCAGACACACCCACTTATGTTGGTGCCAAACATATGTAATACTTCACATCAGTTAAAAGTCTCTTCTGGCATAAGATTGTAAAGATTTCCTTTGAACCATGAAGCATATCTTGTGTAATCACTATCACTAGCATGCACATTAAAAAAAACACTGGCAACCTAGGCACATGATCAAAATACACTGTAAGTGAAGTTCAGATAAAAATTTTACTCCTTTCATGCTTTCAGCTATTCTTACTTCACAAAAATCAAATCACAGAATCACAGAATCATAGAATAGTTAGGGCTGGAAAGGACCTTAAGATCATCCCTGCCATGTGCAGGGAAATCTCACACTAAACCGTGTCACCCAAGGCTCTGACCAACCTGGTCTTGAACACAGCCAGGGATGGAGCATTCACAGCTTCCTCGGGCAACCCACTCCAGTGCCTCACCACCCTGACAGTAAAGAATTTCTTCCTTATAGCCAATCTAAACTTCCCCTGTTTAAGTTTTAACCCGTTACCCCTCAGCTTTTATTTTATCAGTCCTCTATCATGCCTGGTCATCAACTTAATATGGTTGAAACTCAGTTACTAGTCTTCTCTTCTAAAGACCTCCCCTTTACACATCACACATAGTTTAGATACCATGCCCTTGAAGTATTTTCCAGATTCTTCTTTCTGTAATACCTCTTTTTTTCTTGTAACATTTGAAACCTTATCAATCTGTAACAAAAAATCCTCTACCTTCCTCTATCTATTAAAAATTCTGGATTCCTTCCAGAGACTGTTTTATGTGAAGCATCAAGCCATCACCATTTCCCTTCCTTCCAGTGCTTTCACCTTCATGATCTCCAAGGCATCTATGAAAAAAGAGCAGATCAGGGACTTCCCTCACAGCACACTTTATACTTATTCATTAAAAGCAAACATGCATGCCCACACCTGCATACTTACATATGTCAAAATCTATTCTTTAGATGCTTCCTTCTCCCTTGCTCTGCCTGCACAGCTTACACCTGCACAGACGAGCAGACCCCAGCACAAGGAGAGCCAGATCTTCATCAGCCCTCACAGCACTGCTGCTCTACACATTGGGAGAAAAGTAATAAAAGAGCCCAATCTCACACTTAATCTAAAAATGATTCTTAAATCAAACCCGGTATTCGTCCCTGCAGCAAATTTCTCATGCAGATTTTCTGCAGTATTTTTACAGTCAATTTTGAAAATGACAGACATAATCAAATTGGCATTCTGAATTATTTGAATAAATACATAGTGGTGCCATCATGGTGTGAGACTGCATTGGATGGACTGAAGAAAGACTACACTTCTGCAGCCTTTTCACACGCATCCATTAATTCAAAATGCTACATCTTCTTCCCTGAAACTAAAATTATCTGAATAACCTGAATACTTACACCCATCCTCCCAGACTTTATCCTCTTTTCCAATTAAGACTTTTGTGCCATATCACGCCCTGGTAGTTTTCCAGCATGACAGACTTTTCTCTCTCTGACCAATGACCTACAGAATTTTCAAACCAACTGCAGTCTTTCACCTACAGTTTACCAATAATTTAAACTTCCATATGGATTGCTAACTTTTCCAACAGACACTGCATTTTGTCTTCCAGCTTAACTTCAGTATTTTGTTAAGTATTTTGTTAACAGCAGTTCCTTGTGTGTACTCCTTGAGTGGTTCCATGCAGACATACATGCAGAGATCGAGGGGAGCAAGGCTTTCCAAGGACATAGGCTTTTCCAGGATAAAGGCTTTCAAAATTTTGTTACTGTATGAGCTACAGAGCAGAATCTTTTATGTCATACAACTGTACTTCATCTAGGTGGGATAGGGGCAGTATTTTTAGTAGACCAAACTATTTACAGTGCCACGTAAGAATTATAAACTGAGTTCTAAGTTAATCACCATTTGATGTGTTGCTTTCAACACACAGTGCTCATCTTATGAACATCCGTAGATAGATGTGGTACTACAAAAAAACAGTGAACAGATAAAGCCCATTTTTGTTTACCTTAGGTGTAATGATCTGGTACTTCTCTATTTCTTTTAATATTGCCTTTTAATTTGATTGACTAGGAAGAAGGCAGTGCATCTCATCTGTGAACACTCATCTCTGTTTTCTTCCTGGGTCATCACTTCTTCATACAATATCTTGCAAGTATCAAACAACATATGGATCTATTCCTGACTAGATATTTTGATACTATCATAGTGTTACAATGTATATTAAATTTTATTTTAGTTATTTCAAATATTTTATTCCATCTATTAGAAAAGGATTTCTTATTTTCTGGGACAAAATGTAAATAATTTTGGCTCTGAGATCTAGGAAAAATATATGACGGACATCATAGTATTACAGCATCTTTAGCTGAAAGGCCTTCCCTTTTATGAGAAAGCCTTCTGGATGACATCTATTAGTCTACTGCAATTCCCAGGGCTCTTCTTGTGCCATAGTACAGTGGACTGAAGGATAAAAATGGGAGAGAAACCATTTCATGTCAGGACTTTGGGATGGCTTTGAAATACTTTCTAGAGAACAGTTTATAGCATAGGGCTTATGTTGCTACCTGAAGGCAGAGCTGTGGCCAGCAGGTGAAACAATCTTTGATTTCAGATGAACGTCAGAGGTTCCTACCCTCTCTTGTGCAATCCCTGGCTTCATTAATATCACTAAGACAGGAGTGCTACAAGCTCTTCTGTGTTTATAGTTACAAAAAATATAGGGAGTCCATTATTGAGAAGGGCATAATGACAATATAATTTTTACAAACTCTATCAGGCTTCACCCACACTAATAAACTAGTGAGCACCTGAGAACGTGATTTTCCATGCTGCTAAGCCATGAATACCATCCTTGGCATGCTTTTTGACCTCTGTTAACTCCCACTCTCCCAAACCATGCCCAAGAACAGCTCTGCAGTCAGACTTTCCCAAGGACCAGTCTCGCTAGGGAACTGGATGCAGCCCATCTAGTTTTGGGGGCTAAAATGCTTATTAGCTCAGGTGTGTTTCACCCTGTGCCAGCTGCCCCCTTTAGCATCCAGAAATTGCATGTTCAACAGTAGTGCAGATCCCACCTCTGTGCTCAAAACAGTTGAGCCATACGTTCAGAGCCCTTCTTAGCCAAAGTAGCCAGGGTGTGATTTTGGGGTGGTTTGGGAGAGCTTCAAAGGACCCTGATTTCATAGCTCAACAGGTTTGAAAACAAATTGCTGTCAGAAACAGCAGTAATAAACTTGGGGGGGGGGGGGGGGGGGGGGCGCTGTGCAGGGAAGGTGTTCCTTTCATTCTAAATTGTTGCAGCAGAACTTCCAGCATCCCACAGCATGCCTGCTGAGTTTTACGTCCAGTTTTATATGGACATTTTATGCATCTGGGATGAGTTTTACTTCTAAAATAAAAGCCTTTATATATACATATATATATATATATATCAAGAAGAAGAAGGGGGAAAAACCAGATTTGACTGCAAAGCATCTGTTTCCAGAGTTCCCATCAATCAAATCCACAAAAATAGTGCTGTATTATCCTCTCTGTAAATTGTAATAAAGTTGATGATAGTTTTCATCTTCCTGTTTAGGCACTTAAGACTGAGAATTCAGAGTTATGTAATTTGACAAAATCTGCAGAGAAAATAATTTCCAGAGCTCAGGTTAGTCACCACCTCCAAGAGTGCTCCCGCTCTTCCTGCTGGCACTGAATCCTCTGTGCTACAGCTAAAGGAGCAAGCAGGCTCTTCAGCAAAGCTGGCTCAGGCTCTGACAACTAGATAATAGGGATCATTGCAAAGACTTTGGGGTATCATTGGTGGCTATGGCCATGTGTGATCTGCACAGAGACAAGTCAACAGAGTAAAAAGGCTCAACTTCAAGCACAAAGGACTTTTTTAATGAAATACTATTTTCATTTTAAGGATACTGTGAAAAGAGCCAGTAATTTATTTTAAAATATTGGTATTTTCTTTCTATTTTTCTGCATCAATATTTGTAAAGATTCTGGCTAGAGCCTGTGCCTTTACAAAGAGTAACTGAATTATTTCTCCATTGCCAAAAAGACATGGAGAAAGGAGAATCACAGAAAGACTACAGGGACTAACACTGTAAATCACAGACAGTTTTTTAAAAAAGATTTCTGAGTGCGAAGAGAATCACAATTGAATAGCACCAGAATAAAAACAATGGAAATAATGCTGAAGAGAGATTAAGTTTCTTCCTGACTTGAAAGCATTTAAAAAGACTCATACAGTGATCAGAGTATAACAATCAGGCCAGCACAGTATCATTGCGAATACATATTCTAGTGACTAGAGATGATTACACTACTCAGGAAAATAAATTAATTTTACTTAAGCTGACTTCCTTAATCTTTAAGGCAAGTGTTTCTTTGACTAGTCTGACACAGTTAAAGCAGTATAGATACTCCCTTTATTATAACAAGCATTGGCAGACTCCATAACTACAAAGTAAGCACTTTCTCTGACCTAACAGGCCACATTCCTTGAAATTTGGACACATGGAATGCACTCAAGCCTTTACATCATCTTGTGAGACAAGATGTATCACTATTTACATTGTGGATTAATAGTATTCCAAAGCAGACATTTCGCAACAATGATAAAGTTAACCTTCCCTCCCCACAAACCTAAGCACAAAGACTGCAGAAATTGTTACCTTTACCAATCAATGTAATTGTCGGAAGAAGCAACTTCTGAAATTCTGCCAAGCAGAACCAGCCTGAGCTTTCACTTTCCTGAATGTAAGCTTTTTCAGGCAAAGTCTTCTTAACAATTCTGCATTTGTGAGAACCAAAAGCCTTTCCTGCAACTGAGAAGTACTCTCTACTGTAGATCGCATTTTTTAAGAATGGCTAATATTATACTCCATATTGTTACAAGCATAGCAGAATTCTGGTTTTGGTTTGGTTTGGTTTTTTTCTTAGGTGTTACATGAAGACAAAATAATAAAAGCTAATGCTTCAATGGCATAGTTTTAGAAAAATCGAAAAGAATGATAAGGAGAAGAGTATTTATAAGCAAAGAGGGACATCACCAATGTACATTCACACAGTCATAAATTACTGTGTTGTAGAATGCAGCAATTGAAGAGAAGTGCATCTAAATAAGACGCATGACTGCACATCTTCTAACACAAAATCTAAGTTCTTTGCCTCTAAAACCTGTCACAAGCCCTATGTATTCCCTCACAATGCAATACAGCTTCAGCAAGTTTCCTGTATTTCTCAGCTAAAAATAAGATTTTGGGAAAAGAGAGAATTCAAGATTTCAGATGATGGCCTTTAATGCACCCTCAAAACCAAATAATTAGGAAGACCAAAGTCTGCATCCAGACTTGCATTTCTTAAACTGTTTTCCATATAGAAAGGAATAAAAGCTTCTGACAAGCAAAGAAAGAAGGGACAGGTCAAATCTGTGCTAGACTGAATGTCTATACTGCTAAGTTTAACTATATGTTGATCGTCCAAAGCATTATAAATAATATTGAGTATAAAATATTTTTTATATATAGAGGTGTTCAACCAGTACAAATTAGCTGCAATTAAATCCTGCCCTTGCTGATTACTGTATGTGTTCAACTGTCAGTCTCTCATGTCTACTCACACTGTAGCTCATTTCAAGCAATATCCAACCATAGACAAATTTCAAACAGATTTAAATCACTTCAGACTGGTATGGAAGAAATGTGAAGTGACAGTGAAATTCAAGGCACAGAGAACTCTGTTCTGCTACAAGTTGAAAGAATGGGCAGATATGGTGCACCTCTCACCAGTGGCTGAAATTTCTTCAGGATTCTATAGTCAGATACAAATGTTTCTGGACAATGCCCCCTCTGTGTGTGTGTGTGTGTGTGTGTGTGTGTTTAATGTTAAGGGAAAATGCCAGATGGATGGTTTTGGAGATTAAAATGCCCTTTTTCTACATTCGAAGGAAGTTCAGCATAGTCAGCTGCAGGAGAAACTAAATCAATGTAGCCTGCTACTGCCTCCTTTCAAGGGGCAGGAAAGTAATTCTATTTCCATGCTTGTTCATTCTTCATTTGTAGTTCTAATTATGCCAATTAGAGGCATAATGTTCTTTTAACAATGCGGGCATCTGCATCCAAGAAATCTTACCTGTCTGTTTATATGCTTGCAGGTACTGACAGCTGTAGAAGGAATTTCATATAGATCATTCAACTATCCCCACCGATGAGTGAGGAGATAAGCTACAGACAGTGGTAAACACTCTGCCGAGCCATTTATACTGTTTCTGCCTTAGTGTGCTCTCTCCTTTACTGTGGGATACAGACTGCACAAACTTAAATAAATGTACTTATAAATAAAAGGCACATTCTAGATATACTTTCCCTTAAGCTGGAAGAGATTTTTGGAGTATTTTTACTGCAGATATGTACAACTGTCACAAATGTTGGGCCCAAACAGAGAACTGTATCTAAGTAAGATGCACAACTGCACAAGTGCTAACACAAAATCTAAGTTCTTTACCTCTAAAACTCATTAGTTTATAATTATTTCTTTTCTAGTATAATGAATGTCTAATTCATACACTCTGCTTAGTTCTCTGGTGAACACATGATTTATTTTCAAATTAAATTCAAATTCTTTATTCTCCGAGTGCTAGTCAACTTGACCCCTGAAGAACCTCACCTTCATTTTTTCTTCTAATGTCCCAGCTTTCTTTTTCTGCACATGGTCGTCTCCTTCCCTGGGTGTCTCCAAGGGTTTCCTTATGCTGACCTACATGGACGGCTCAACTTTACTTGTGTTTTTGCTTCACTTACGAACTTAAAGTCTTCCCTCAAAACTTGCTCATTTCAGTTAGCTTCCTAATACTGACCTAAACCTTGCCTCTTTCCAAATTGCCCCTGAACTTTAGGACTCTTCCTTAAGCTTAAATAAACTAAGAAAATAACCAAAAAAAAGTCCAGAACTAAATGGTATTAACAAGATATATTTGTAACAGAGGGATTTAATGATATTTTACTTCTTATTATTCCTGTTCTTTACTGTTCTCTTCTCCTGCATTTTAATCCCGGTTGAATCTAATTCATATGCTGGTATTGGTATGTTTAAAATAGTCTTACTTTCAACCTGAAGGGGTTGAAAGATGTTAGTACTTTACAGTGTAACAGTATTATTTGCTTACAGTAGTAACTGCTCAGAATATCTATGAAGTTCCAAATGCAGTAACAGCAGAAGTAAATCCTTTTTAATAATTACTGATTTTAAAATACACCATGCAATTTTGCATGTAATAGTAGCTGCATTTAAAGCCACTCTTTCCTGTGAATAGAATATACATGAGTAACAGAGGTTTTTTACATGACACACATAAAGCAGAGTACTGACCTGCATACAATAACTTTTAACACATTAAGGTAATTGAGGCCACTGGGAGGGAGATTTGCCAGAACAGAGGAGGAGACCTGGACTCTGCTTTAACACCTGGGCAAAGTCTACAAGGAAAACAAACTTTTTCCTTTGGAGCTGGGCACAGTCTTGCAAGCAGAAGGAAAACTGGAAGCCAGTGGCAGGGCCATGTTCAGAGCCCACTCCACAGTGGTGACCACATTTGCACACAACCAACTTCATCAATCAGAAACATGCCATGCAAAATGTTAACGGTGAAATAAAGAACAGCCAGGAGACTGAACAACAGCAGAGAGTGCAGAAAAAGAAATGTCATTAAAAAAATAGCCTTTTAGTCTTTTTAGTCTTTTGTTTCCTGAAATATATTTTAGTATAGTAAAAACCAACACACAGTGTAGCACTGACGCCGGTGGCTTCAGCTGGGACATCTCAGAAGATCCTGGTACCAAAAAGAGAGGTGTTTACAGTCTTTGTTTGCTTTTTTTGTGGCCTTTGTTTTGTTTTGGTGATGGTGTGTTTTGGGCTTTGTTTGTTTTGTTTGGGTTTTTTCACTAGTTTGGGTTTTTTTTAATGGTAACACATATTTTAATATCCTTGAAGTTTCTTTGGGAGAGTCCTAAATTCGGCAACACAAAAATCAGCTCATTTCTGGAAATCCTGGCCACCATCTCTATGACTGGATGCGGTTTGCCCTCTGTGCTTTGAGACTGAGAATTCAAGAATGCAGACCTAAAACAGCCAAGCTGCCCCTTTTTATCTGGAGGCTTTGGGTATCCCCCAAGACTTTTATATAAATGTAGTGCACTATGGTTTACATTAGAAAAGGAAACATTTATCTTATCACATTGATATCGGCTCAGTACAATATTACATTCTGGAATAAGAAAATATTGCAACTTTTCCTGAAAAGGTCAAGAGGTACTGTTTATCTTTGGGGCATAATGAATTACATTGCATTGCCTCCCTAAGAACTCCAAAAGAACAGAACATGTTTTGACGCATAATGCACAGCTCAGTGCTCTGAGACAGTAGGTGGAATAATAAACAAAATGTAGTGTAATATTTCCAGCTTCAAAATTCTGTATAAACACAAACCTATGTGAGAAACCTGGTTAGCAGCTGGGGCTTTCGCTACTAAGAAAACTATGTGGGACATTTCTAACAAGGGATGACCTACAAACCTTTTCAACCTCTTAACTGCATGCTAAATTAAAGTTTACTTACTTACACTATTCCATGTTAAACTTTATAGCTGCTCAGCAAGGTAATGTAACAGCTACAAGTTTATAGCTTCCACTTTTGTAGTCAGAACACATCTTTTTGTTTATGAAAATCACATTCCCTGTTATGTCTGACTGCTTAGTTTACGCTGCAAGGATCACACTCTCATTTCACTCATATTCATTGCTAAATACTGCTCACTGTTCTGAAGTGTTTCAAGTTAAGTTTCACAGTAAGTGATCAGAAGAGAAAAAATAATAAATCATGATAACTTAATCTGAAGTCCAAATAATAGAGACTCATGTCTCCTATTTCCTGCATCAAACCCAGTAACCTATAACTGAAAATTTTAGTGTAAAATCTATGATGATATTTACCATGCAAAAAATGTTTTGCCCACAGGAAACAACAAAAACACAAGCAAATTTTTCATAACTTGATCTTCCAACAGCAGCTTATCTATACCTCACAAACTGTCTATGAGGAATATTTAGTTCGAAGTAATACGTGACTTAGTCCTGCATACTTATTTTTGAAAATGAGTGAGAAACTGAACTAACAAACGAACAAAGGTCTGTGGGGGAAAAAAATGAGAGTTAAACTAGAGACTAGTGGCTACCCAATGCCCTTGAAACCTCTAGTGAATGCTCTTGTATCTCTAGTGCTCTGCAAAGTTCTCCCTGCAGTAATATTTTGCCTGGTGGGTCTCTGCAGGCCCCTTTTCTGCCCAGAGGTGATGTGCTTATCTGGTATCTTCTAGCCACAACTGCTGCAAAAATCTTTTACTCACTCTGTTCAGTTCAATTTCAAAACAGTGAACACAGTGCTCAGTTTTTAGTTCACCTCTTAATACAGGACAGAAGAAGTACTTACAGAGCTGGAATTTGTCTCAGATAGCAGGAGGGAGCTAACAGCACCAGGTCTTATAATCTGGTCACTCAATACAAGAACTCACATTTCAATTTATTCTGTCATGAGAACTTGAAACCCGCAGTGGTCGGAGGAGTATCAGTAGGCAGGGGGTGCTCTAACACATACTACGAACCTTTAGCAATGTGGAATAGAAAAGAAAGTAGAGGAACCTGCAGTCCCACCTAGATAAAGCAAGCAGGACAGACAGGAGGACCTTTAACTTCCATTCAGTTCAGAAAAGAGGTGAGAAATAAAGAAGAGGTGAATACAGCAATCTTATTTGTGGGCACTGGGTCAATAAGAAAACAACAAAGATCAAAATGAACTGTATTACTTGAGGACACTAAGCCTCCCTCAGACCTACATACAGAAATGCCAGACAAGGCAAGATCTCTGTACTAAAGTAGGTATGTGAAATAAAGTAGCTGAAGAGACTGAACTTGAACCTATAATGTGTCTCAGAGAAAAAAAAAAAATCACAGCTAGATCAATTTTCCAAAGACTATGTCAAACACAGAAGTTTGTGGGATAAGTCAGGGTTTCATTTATAGGTAAGAACTATATAATAATATGGATCTTACAGGAGCTGGAGACATGATCAAAATGAATTGACAGGGAGTTGAGATCATAGAGCTGTTCAGCAAACGGTCAGTTTGGAAAATTACTTGAGTCTGGCCCGTCACACAGAGATGTAACTGTTAGAAGAACGCAGAGTGAAAATGAAAAGATTATTTTGTCTTTAAAAAATTCTGAAAACTAATCTTCATTAAGTCTTTTGTTTCTGGCAGATCTCTTCTTTCCTCTGTTTTTTTCAAGGGAACCAAGGAAACTAAAGCATAGCAAATTATTAAAGTATCATCAAAGATATCCAGAGATGTTCTGTGGAAAAGGGAATAATACATATTTTGGTCAGATTTCAAGACAATGACCATAGCTGCCTCTGTCCAAAACTACAATGAACAAAACCACATACAGCACTCTTTCTCCTCTGGTTTTCTTTCCAAAGTATTTTTATGTACTTAAAATTTGTCACAACCGAAGCAAAAGCCGAGAAGAGAAAAATTACCTAGTTAGAGGAAGCTTAGATTTTTAATAGCTTAATTAAAACCTATTGCATTTATGATAAATATTAATAGCCTTAAATAGGGCTATGCCTAGTTCTGCCAGTTGGCTCATGCTATCTGGGTCTTGAGGCGGAGTTTTTGTTCAGAATAATACTCCTGATTTTAAGAAGAGTGTTTAGTGTGCATAAAATTCCTGACAAATGACCTCTGATGTCCAAATTGATAAAACAATAAACTAAATTTATAACTATATAGTAGTAAAAATGAAATAATATAATCCACAATTCCCACACACTTAGCCAAGTTTTATCATCTGTCCTTTACCATTTAGCAAACATTGTATGTACATGGATAGCTTTGATTTCCACACCTTTCAAGAAAAAAATCCCTCAAATTTAAAACTAAAGAAGGTTTTCTGTATTTTATCTGACTTTTTTGCTTCTTATTTAACTTCTATCATGTCCTACCAATGTTTTTTTGTTCTTTTTTATTCTTTCAAGTTAGAGCCATTTGGCATCCACAAATTTCTCATTGTATTTTGAGGACCAAAATCCATAAATAGCTTTTAAATACTGAGTTAAAATTTGTTCCTTCATATTCTTTTTGGATGTACCAATACCAGACAACAATGTTGAGACATTATAGTAATTCAGACTTGCTGAAAGGACTGCCTGTATCTTCAGAAAGTCAGGTCACCATCCTCTGAGGATCCAGGATATTCCTGGATTCATTGGGCATCTCAGATTTAACACTTGGCCTCTCTGAGCAGTCTTCATCTTTTAAAACTGGGTTTTGGCTTTAAGGAACATTTATGAAGGGCCTGGCTAGCTCCAGGCACTTAACTGTGGTTGCGCATTTACAGGGCACCAAGGGCTGTGGATGCCAAAGAGGAAGTCACTGACAACGCTGCTGAAGAGACACAATGACCTGGCACAGCACGGGGAGTCGCAGACTGAAACTGTACCCTTGATGGCATCCTGCACGTTTTGAGCAAACATGCAGAAAGAAGGTACTGCCTGAGGACCTAAGGAAATTCTAGAGGCCACCTTAGGAAACAGGAGAAAGATTAAGAAGAAGAACACAGTTATGACTTTATTATCATTCAAGTGCTTTCAACCCATAGCAGTAGGAAATGCAGCAGGAAATGCAGCAATTAGCAGTCTTCCTTTGAAAAGACAAAGGCAGCTCCGCCTTGAGGAACCTTCACATCTTGTTCACATCACAGGGACTGTTACAGTTACAGTTAGCCCTTACAGCACTTGTCTGATCCCTATGTGTTAAAACATATATTTCGTACCATTCTTCTCTTACATGGCCAGAGAAAGCTTTTCTCCTTCAAACTGAATCTTCTCTATTAAGCTTCAGATGGATACAAAAGGGCCTGTATGGACAGGAAGAATAGGAAAAGCCCTTAGGACACTTACTGCAGTTAATCATAGAAAGGAAGAGAAAAACCAAAGGTATTTGCTCATCACATCACAAAGAAACAATTAGGGGATATCAGGCCTTGCTAACAGATTTTTATTATTAGGGAAATCATTAAAGAAGAAGAAAAATTCCAATCAGAAATTACAGAACATAGTGCTAGACACTAGACAAATACACTACAGGCAGACTTTGTAATAGTTTGGAAAACATGTTCAAGGAGGTTATGGGGCTACTGAGTGAAAGTATAACTAAGTTTTGCAGCTCAAAGCTTCCCATGCATCTATTGTGACTCAACAATATAAAAACAAAAGGTTAAAAAATGCTTTAAATATCTATTCACATAAACAGTACAAAGACAGATTTTTGGCCTGGTTTAAAAGTGATGAAAACCAGCCCAAAACCACCAGTATGAGGTGTTAAGAGAAGATTTAAGTAGCAAGAATCCGCACAGTAGGAAAGCTGGAACACGCTAGCCACTTTGCTGTATGCAGATACGTCCTAATCTACATTACGGGATACTTTAGCACCTGAGAGGATTAGTATCAGGGTATGTAAACATGTCTGTTCATCACTATTACAACCAAAATGGGGTTAGTGTGGGCTGATACACCATAGTGGCAAATTATGGCATAGGTTTTGAGTATACTGTATTTTGCCCCTGATTCACACTCCTGAATGTTACTATCCATACTTAATGTGTTTTTCTTCTCCTTTCATTTTTTTTCCCAAGCAGCACAAGGGGACTGTTGACCCACTACCTTATAAACTGTTCCATGTGTATACCCAAAGAAAAATGACATGAAGTTAACTTAAGAATGCAAACTAGTAACCTAGGATAATATTTTTGCAGTATTTTTTAAAAATAATCTTTAAATAAGAGTTGTCAGTAGGAACAAAATAAAGTTATGGTTTTACGCAAGCAGAATTGTAAGTATGGTAATGAATGGAAGGAAAGAGAAGAACCAAATATCTTTCATTATCTGCAGTAATGTCATCCAGCGGCCACGGCACCAAACAGCAGTCATGTAATTAGAATTGCTCTGAAGCAGCAAAAAAAGCACACTGGTCACTCAGGTCTTTTTGCAACATAAGATGAGTTTTTATTGAATTTCTGTTCTTGACTATGGCAGCTTGTTCTGCTCCCAAGCATAGACCCTTGAAGCTTCATGGCTTCAACCTCAATCCCCCCATCACAGTTCCTTCTCTCTCTTTTAACTCTGTATTTACCCATGTACATGCGGAAACCTGCAGCTTCTTCTCCCTCCTATGCTCCTTTAGTTTCTTCTTACAAATTCTACTAAACAACAAAACACATACAGATATTTTTTCTTGTATTACAGAGAACTTTATATAATCTAGACAAAGGTCCTCTGAAAACAGACCCTGTAACATGCAAGTAAAGCCAGCTCGCATCTTTAAGAACAGACTATGATCTGAGCCTGAACAGAAGAGTTCCTGTCTCCCAACATGGCCTGCATGCTAGAAAAAAAGTATTACGTAAGTTATAACTTGAATTCCACTCAGAATAATGAATTGTCAGCCACTGCATAAGACAATGCCTTTTCAAGCCATTCCAAGAAAGCCTTTAGCTGGGGAAATTTCCTTGATAGAGTATGTAGTTAGCCATGGCTAGGAAAACAATACCTCATTGTTGGTGAGAAAAAAACATATCATAGCCAGAAGACGTGTTTTGAATGCCTTCATCTGTAGTATGGACACTGTTTCAGTAAGTTTGAACAATAAAGAAAGTGGCAGAAAACAGGCTGCTTCTACTGCAAAATCAAGCAGGGCTAAAAATGCTTGACAGGACCATCAAAAGAATTCATTTGAAATTAATTTTAAAATTAGAAATCATTAACCAATTTACATTTTAAATTCTCAAACAATTAATGGTATGTTCACACAGTTAATGTGGGGGAGAACATGATATATTTAAACCCCAGCTATAATGTTCAAAAATTTCAATTCACTTTAAATTGAGAACTATATGTACCATTTCTGTAATAATCAGGCTGTCCTTATTTTTTTCAACTTTCTTTCCACTCAGTCAGCTCTGTGATTTCCATATCCCTGTATTTCACCTCTACTCAGTCTCTTGCCTTCTCTTATCCCCATCAGCTTTAGGATCAACTGACTTTCTGCTGAGGCTTTGCTACAGCACAGTCAGGCCACCTAGGTGCCTCCTGGTGCCATCAGCACTGGCTAATGCAGCAGATACAAGTCTCAAGGTCAAGATACGGGGAAAGGCCATCTTTCTAATCTCTCAGGGATTGATGCTTTGGCTTGCTGGTGCATGCATCTTCCCTACTACTGCCACCAAACCTAAATTAAGCTATCACAGGTATGCCGCTTCTCAATTGCCTGTACTGCCATCATTATAGCCAGTCCTATTTGGACATCTTTGGACGTTTGGACATCTACATGCAGAGGATAATGACTATGGCTGAATTTTGAACTCATTCTTCATGATGCAAAATATTCAAAGGACTGATGCATCAGGGAATGCTCAGGGCACAGGAGAATCACAATACCACCATCCGCTCTCAGCTTGGGCTTGTGGCTTTGGACCATGCAGAAAAAAATGCAGGTAGTGGTAATTATACTTCTTTCAAAAGAACAATGTGATTTCACCTTAAAAAAACAAAAAAACAAAAAAACAAAAACACAACAATGCAATAACTAGAGAAAATTTGGTATAGAGAATGAAAAAAAGAAAAAAGAAATTACCTCATCCTTACATTTTACAATTACTACGTTAGCACTGAAGTTCTGTGCAAATGTCTTTATTTGACAAATGCAAATATGTAACAAATTGTATTTTTAAAAAACAGACATCAAGCCTTATTTGCTAGGAAAAACCTGACTTTTTGAAAAGGCAACTCTGCATAACGCTAGGAGGGCCAATGTATTTTTTTTTATTACAATATCAAAATATTGTGTGCAGTAATTACAAATTATATTAAACTAATAGAACAAACAACATTCTTGATTCACACAAAAATTACCTCAGTCTTGGTTTCTGTGATATACAAAAAATAAAAGGGTACAATAGCTTTCTGTCTGTTACTTCTGCCTGCGCCATGCCTGAACAGAGGAAAAGAGTTTCACTCCTGTTGTTTATTGATTTTCTAGATTAAGAATCCCAGTGAGAGAATTGTAACAGACAACCATAAAATTATTTTTGGTGTGCTTATTTGCCTTTCCCTTGCATCTATTTGGCCTGTGCCTGTAGACAATTATGCGTTCCAGCCTAGACTCAGGTGCTAATAATGAAGGACAAATAGAATCATATGTGTAAACTTCCCCTTCTGATGAAAATTTATATTAACTTTCTGCCACTGTAAACAGAACTGCATAGCTCAGCGTCCCTGATGAATTGGTGATGAATTCAGTCATTTATATACCAGGAATCTGTGCATTTATGGGAAAAGATGAAAACCGTCTGTATTGTGTAACCTTGCACTTTTTGAGTAAGAAAAAGAAAACACCAGCCTGTTTAGTTCATCACTTCAAGTGTGTAAATTTCAGCTCAAATACCAGATTTCGGCAGGACTCTCTCGGTCTCCACTTCAGGGATCCCTGCCAATATAAACAAGCCAAACAGTGCAGAGTGCCATGTTATCGCTACAACTGTGAACTTATACACTCACAGTCTCCTACAAAAATTGTTATGAATATCTTTGCAATACAACAGAATCTTTGTTACAGGCTGAAGCTGGACACTTTGACAGTTTGGCAGCTCTACTGGAGAACAAAGTCGTTTGGGGCAGATAAGTACCTGGCCAGCTTTGTTCTACCTAAAACATGCTAGCCCGTTTTAAAAGCTGCATTCTTCTCAGCGCTGCCTGGCTTTTGTTTTTTCTTCTATTAGCTGTTTAAAACAAGGCAGATTTCTATAGACCTATACACGGAAATAATTATGTACGTTACCAAGACATAGGAGAAATACCTTCAGAAGCATTTAAATGCCAGGCTGCAAAGCAAGCACAGTCAAGTTTTTAACTACAAAACAGTTACATGTCCACACATTAAAAGTCTGCAACCAAATTAAAAACCTCCAGAGCTACCCAATACTTGAACTTCATTCTAATAAGCTGAATATTCTGTGTAAGTCCAATATATTTGCATAGTGCCGCACAAACGTGAATATCAAAGACAGCACAACAAGGAACTATTTTTTACAGACTTTACCACTCCCACTATAAACAAATACTCAAATATGAAATTTCATTATTTGCCTTACTGGATAAATGTGGCACTCAATATTGGACAGAAACTTTGGTTCTCTACAACAGCAAACAAAGGTATTCCCAGCCCCAACTACCACACAAATGACAAGAAAATCAAAGGAAAACAGAATGTTTTGTACGACCTTAGGGGAGAAAAGTAACCATTAAATCTAGATAAGTAACTCTTTTCCCAAACTGCATGGCAATCTACAATTCCCATTTTCTCACCATATCCATATACTCATGGATATTTCAGTACATGTAAACATATTAATCCAGTATTATATAATATCTTAAAAGATTTTTCTTTGCAACAGGCAGCTAAAAATCCTGCTATGAGAGTGTATTTGCTCCAAAACAAAAAAAACCCAACTTATTGCCAGAGAACTGGAAAACAGAATTTAAACCATCTGAAGAGATATTTTTTTTCTAAGCATTTGAAAATATAGTTCAAATACACAGAAAGGTAAATTGTTTTTCATCTTAACTTGAATGTAAGTGGATAAATCACTTGTATTTGAGAAGACAATAGCTTGTACTCTATGTTTCACTGGTTATGAGATTGCACACCTTTTCATGATACACTTTATCTCAAAGTTGTCTGTGGCTGTTCCTATTATGCTGTGTGCATGACCTTTTAGTAAGCCGAAGAAGATACAGTTATCTTCTTTTCTGACATGCAACATCTATCAATCAACATGTTTTCACGTAATTTATTCAAGGCAAATAGCAGCTCCTAAGGCTAGTGAACCGCAGCACTATCCCAGTGATTTTGATTAAGGAACAATGTGCATGGCTTAGGTGAGAAATGAAAAATGCACACCACTGTTGATAAAGATGTAACTGCAACAGTGAATGGATCTGAAAGACCCAAATGTATATTTTAAAGGGATTCACAGGAACTAACACAACCTAGTATCATAAATACAGGAGATGTGTTATTTGATGAACTTCTAATGTTACCCGTTCGGTTTACCTTTAGTTTTTAAAGGAATGCCTATGTAGTTTTCTTGGCCTAATCTACATTTTTCTCATTGAATCAAGAATGTAAATTAAGACAAAATGATTCTTTTTCAATTTCATGCTGAAGTAGCTCAAGTTAGTGAACGTAATTTCTCCTAACAAGAAAAATTTATCACTGTACAGCTCACTCAGTTGCCTCGTGTAGTGAGTTGCCGTATGCATTTATGGAAGTGAAAGGATAAAAGGATTGATAAATGTGGCAAAAGAATGGTGACTTTAACTAATTCAAGGCAAGGCAAGCACAATTAAATGACTCTTACCAAACAAGGAAATGCAAAGATCTTGCATCATCTATGTAATAATCCCCATCTCTTGATGGAATGTGGTTTAGTTTTCACTATGACTGATTTATTTACTTTATCCTGAAATAAGTCTTTCCTTTGAAAAAGAAACAAAGGCGTCTTATTTTTACAGACTCTTATTTTAGTTATACATATATAAGTATATATAGAAGTATATAAGTAAGGCATTTAAAAGTAATTATTTATGCCTTATGTTCTGCAGAAGCTCCCTCATACATTTTGTTGGAGATGCAACCACAGTTCTATAGGCCTTTAATGTGACATGCTAAAAATGAGAACATTCTGCCTTACCATGGTGGAAAGATGGTTTTGTTTTTTTGTCTTGCACAGAATTAACTATATTCTAAAATTCTAAATTCTAATTTCAGTTCTTGAATGATTTGCTCAGGCCCTATCATTTCTGGTGTGCTATTCACATAACACATACAAATTTCATTTACATTTTGCAACTAAGACTCCAAACAATTATGTTGTTATTTATATTGTCAGAATGCCTGAATCATAGACTACAAATCCATTGTGCTGTTACTGTACAAATACTGAAGAAATTGGCAATCTCTGCCCCTTGGAGGTTACCAGGCAAGGACAAGACAAGTAAAATACATGAACACATGCAGAACAGACAGAGAGGAAATTACAATGAGACAATAAAGTAACACTGTCAGCATGACAGTCAGTGATCTTTGTACACCATCCCAGCCATTGTCTATATCTAACTACATCTCCGAAGAAGAAGAATGAACCCATTATTGATGTACTCAATCAATCCATTGGAATCACGTTACTATGAAAAATTAGAAAAATGTGAAACTTTTACTGAGCTATTTGAAGTAAAAAGCTCAAAAAAGGTTGATGGATAATGACATTCATAAATCAAGGGAAGATTACCTACAGTTTATTTTAAGTGGTATAACAAACAGGAAATACGTGTTAAGGTACAAATAAAGTAAGATGACTTCACTACTCACATTTGCTACAAGAAATGAGAAGCTTCATTTGCTTAATCCCTCTCTTATATTTAAATCCAACTACATATTCTGTATTAGTCAGGTAATATTTAAAATGTCTCTAATTACAATAGCTTTGCGTATCTACCTGTGTTATTCAAACAAATTAGACAAGTTTTTTTGGTATACATTTTACCAGGTATGACATCAATTTGGTTCAATATGTACCAATTCACTGGATTAATCCAATCTAATCTAAACTGGTTAATCTATCTGAAAAATGTTTAATTAGAAGGCAGGAGGGAATTTCTGTTTATATCGTTTTGGTAACAAACCTCATTATATAGGTGACCCCTCAGAAGGAGCTCAGAAAGCTCATAAATACAGATGTGTAGCCAGAGAACAGGGGAACCTGTTAATAAGAGTCAGAGGTCCATTACTCTTCCTCTCGGACAAGGAAGAGGGCTTGGGCATGCCCTCCCCTCTTTCTTGGCCAGAACCACCACAGCTCTCCTTCTTCACTGCCCTTAACACTGAGTTTGCTTTACTGTTTCAATATTCTTTAATTGTTGAACACAGACATGCTTTGGAGGTTACTGGTACTTCTTGCCTTTATAAACCCACCATTTTTGTTGACTCTGAAACAGAGGCTACTTCTTTTACAGAAACATGAATGTCTGAATACCCTGGATCAGTTCACTAGCTGTGTGCTAATACACCAGCCTGCAGAATCTTATTACAATGGACTATCTTCAGTCTTGTGCTTTTTTGCATTTATACAGATGGCTAGTAGTACAATTGCCTTTCAGCCTCTCAGCAGTTGTCAAAAATAACAAAGGATGGAGTTATTAATTACAGTAATGTGCAAATGCCCAAATGAGGGCCCCATTAGATTTGACACTGCACATGTATGGCATAAAAAGGTCAGGCAAACACACAACAGGAAAGAGCAAAAGGCAAGGACAAACCAAGTGTTCTGGTTACTACAAATGAAGAGTTTCAGTCCACTCATGGACTAGCCACTGCTGGGCTCGCTGCAGACACCACATGGATGGGAACTTCAGGGACAGCAATACACACAGGGGATTTACAGTTTCTTATGGGGGACTACTCTCAAGCCTAGTGACAGCATGGGAGAAAGCATGATGGTGGCTGAACAAAAATGGACTAATAAGCAGTGAAGGCTGAATCACTGGCAGAGCGGAAATTAAAGTTGTGGTTTTGGTAAAACTATCCAGATGAGATTGTAGGAAAAAGGGAGAAGATTTGGAAGTACTGAGAACATGTAAGAAGTCCAGAATCGTCTTTCACCCCCAGTTCTTACAGTCTGATTACAGACAAGGAGTCCAGTATGCATGAGAATGAAAAGACTAAGTTGCACAAGGAGGGACAGAATCAGAGAAGAAACAGAAGTGGAGACGAAAGATGAGGGGTTGGTTCTTGGAGTCTTCACGGTCGTTTGGAAGCCAGGAAAACACTGTAACAACAGGAACAGAAAAGGGATGACTATATTGGATAGCTGTGCAGTCTAAGAGTAGTGATTAGAAGAAGGTGAAAATAATACATGCATGACAGAAAAGGAGAAATTATATTCAGGACAATAATGCTGATATTCAGAGGTCTTCACCAGCTTCAGTAAAGGTTCCAGTCCTCCTACCAGGTATTTCAGTGAAATACTCAGCAGGGATAGGATTCTCCTTCTGGACCAAGGGAAAACAAAGGTGAAATCAATTTTAAGACAGTTGACTTCAAGGAGATTTACTACCCTTGTTATTCTTGCACATGCCTGTGATAAACACTCTATACTTTTTAGCAACCACTGACTTGGTTGAAACGTTTAGGGTGTGACTACCACTATTTTTACCACATGAATGTTTGAAATCCCCCTGAAGATTTGAAAAAGTGTTTTCCTCATTCAGAATCTAAAAATGACATCATCCCAGAATTGATGCGCATTTACTTTTTTACTTTTTGGGACTGCAGCAGTTGATGTTCAATACTTTTTAAATGCAGTCAAATGGAGAGATACATTGCACTGGATGTCCCACAGCAGAAAATTACAGACTATTCAATAATGAAAATCCCACAATCTTTATCAGACCTTCTAAACATTTCATTTAACTAAGATAAAAGGTGACCTAGCGGTGACCTTACTATTGGGCAGAATGGATCTTGAGGAGACCAGGACTCAAGCTCCTCTTAGCTGTTCATGCTCAGATGTAAACTGAGTGATTATTTGCATAAAACCTGGATTAAAGCCTAAAAGCCTAAAGCTGTGTAGAGGTAGGCGGGAACCAGTATTTCTTCGACAGCCATTTTGTTTATGTTATAGCTTCTCAGTTTGCATTTCATTAAATGACCTTTCATCTTTTCACCCTCTGCTAGGTGAACTCTCTCGCCAGCACAGACAGCTTATTGCTGCTGTCAGGAAAGGTGTTAGCAAACAGTGTGCATACCCTATGTACATGAAGTTACAAACAAATGAGCAAATCTTATACTGTTCATTGCCAAGTGGGAACCATATCTTCAGCAGCAGTCTAAATACGATCAGGCTAGTATTCGCATTAAAAAAGAAAGGGAAAAGGAAAAAAAAAAAAAAGAAGACCCTTCTTCCCAAAGTAGAAAATGTCTTCTGTGCTGATTTTAAGATGTGTGCGAAATTCTACAGGCAGCAACTGTATTTTTTCCCATAACTTGTGTTCTAAACTGAGTTTTTCCACGGCAAAATAAGTTTAAAGAAAGATCAAGCTGAAACAAACAGTTGCACAGAACAGAGACTTCAAAAATAGTCCATGTGCCTGTCTCAGATTTATCAGTGGGTATAGTGACGTAATACTACCAAAGTATGCATGATTTTAGACCTAAAATGGTGTAGAGTGAAGCTTCAAAAATACTAGCAAATTGTACCAGAAGCTACCATGAAATTGGCATGATAAAAACTACTTTCAGTCTGTGGGCCAAAATCTGTAAAAAAAAAAGGAAGAGCAGTGTGCTAGGATAAGTTTGGAATAGTTTAGGAATATGGGGAAGCAAAAGGGCCATTAGAAGAAAGCAGGCCCCTTGGGCATGGAACCCAGACTGCTGCTGGGCTAGAAGTGGTTTGGCTTTCCCCCGTTTAATGAATACTACTGCTTCACATACTGACTGAGAATAAAGTGTTTTTGTTTTCACAAAACGTTAGTTGTAAACTGGTAGGACTGCTGGCTTTGCATGCACACTACTATTTGGGTATTTGTATTTTCAACTAAATATAAAAATCAAGAGGTCAATGAATTATAACGTTCACTAAAAATTTCTGGCTGTCTGATAATCACCAGTAACACTGGTTCAGTTATTTACGTTTTAACACTATCACATGTCCAAAACCAGCTCCTCTACTTCACTAATACATAAGCCATTAGCAAAGATTTCTCAGATAGTTTAAGAAAACAAATTCCAGCCTACACAGCATTTACTGAATTGGTTTCTCAGATAATTTATTAGACATCTGTGTTTTGTGACTGGTCATTTAAGTCATGTAATATTGCCTTCTCTCTGTGGTTGAAAGATTGAGGGACTAAAACTTCTTAGTTTAAATAAAAAGAAACAAAGGAGAAACAGCAAGTACTGCTGTGTGGGCATAAGTAATTCTGTTGAAATAGGAATGGTTATATCCACTTTGAAATAAAAACATAGTGTTGCAGTAATACTTAATATTATTAATTAGAAATAAGAAAATAATCAAATACTATTCAGGAGTCAAAGAAACATTTTTGTTCTTAACTCCAGTAAGAAGACTTTCAGCTACAGCAACAGCCGCTAATGCACATACACTATTATTTAATCGAATTTTGTATACTGTTTACTACTGATTTTAAAAAGAGTATCTACCTTACATAATTTACAGGCTGAATGCCCAGTGAGCAAGGTATGCAGCTTGCTCCCTGATTCTCTGAACCCAGTTTCTAAGACCTGCCAGTCATCATTTAACCAGCTAAAATGGGCAGCTGTGTTAGAGGAGTGCTTTTTTCACACAGAACCTAACGGCATCTGAACAAATATGAATAATACGTGAAATACCATTTTAGCAGTTAGTAGGGCTTGAAAATGTCTCTGAAATTTGTTTCTGTCTGGCTTCTGGTGTAATACCCTGTAGACCTGAAGCAGAAGCAGAATGCGATTGCCTCGCCTTGAAGTGACTTGTAAGGAAGATGGTAACACCCTGTGCTTGGTGGTTGGCACAGGGCTACTTCCTGGAAAGAGGACTTTCCTGGTAAACTTGTGCAACCAGGGCTTGTCAATATCTAAGATAGGGACAAGTTAGAAACAAAAGCCACACCAACTCTCAATATGCTCCCTTCCTTTAGTAGTACATGCAAGAAGGACAGGTGCCCTAATGAAGCAATTTCCTCCCTTGAGCTGCAAGCCATGCACCTTGCTACCTTGACCAGCTTTATAGAATGCTATTTGAAAAATCACCTGAAATTCCTGTATCCCCAGTAACAAGAAAACTTTGAAAAAGATACAGAAATGACAAGAATTCTCCTTGAAGAAGAAGGTGTTTCAGAGAGAATAGTTTGAATTCTTCAGTTAGAAGAGAAAAACAGGAACATGGCTGAGGGTTAACACTATGCATGTAATGGAGGTTTTAACTACAGTTGTGTGGTTTGGGTCTTTTTGAAGGTAGACAAACTTTTTTTAACATATTAATCTGCATCTTCCACTAGCAATCTTCCATCCTAGTTTTATGTATATTAAACAAACTACATCTTAACAGAGTATGACGACATGCCTGAACTCAATGTAGAACTAATATAAAACATTCGGTCTGTTAAAAGGTAAACCAAAACCCATTCTCTTTCCTCAGCCTCAGACAGAAATTAATGAAGTCATCAGGGTGCTGGAGCAGTTGGCAAATGCAAATGCTACCTTAAGGATTGCTTATACTGCAAACTTGAAATAGAAAGGGGTGGAAATAGGAGCTACTCAATCACTGGCTAACTGGGACTGTAGGGGTGAGATTTAGAAACACTATTAATAGGCAACTGCTAGAGAACTGGGAATTTCTTTTAATTGTTTCCATTTTCAGGGGGAAAAAAATAAATAAGTCCGTCCAAGCTTCAATGCTGTGCAATTCTACAACAAGGCATACACAAACCAGGAGTTTCCGGGTGTTTGCATCTAGAAGAAAGGTATGGTATTCATCAGATATATATGAAATTAAAATTTAGAATTATGCATAGCCACATTACAATCAACAAGGACAAGCGGCAGGAACAACCAGGAGGGACAACAGGCTACAACTTCTAACTCTCTTGACACTGAAGGACTCTTCATTGTTATTTCACTTAAAAACTAATACTGTTTTAAACTATTTCTGATCATAAAAACAAAGTCAGTGATCAATTTCAAATTAAAACATACTCATCTACCTGCTGAATGGATGAACAGAAATACATTTTCTAGAGGCCGATGAAGTTGACAGGGCTCCTAATGTCTCTGAAGGCACAGCAATCGTGGCCTTTTCTGTGGTACCTCAATTGCTATATGAAAGGAAGAGAATGGGCCAAAGAGTTGATTGGATCGGACAGGGAGGAAGCACGATCTAGGCTGTCCATAATATTGCCAAAAAGTTGTCCTCTAATTAAACAAGTAACTGTAATTATGTAGTTTTCTTCTTCATGCTCAAAGCAAGCTAATGGCGAACCGAGCCCTTCCTAGGAAGAACAAGCTGAAAGCATCACAAAAGGTTCTAATAATAAAATGCCTTGTAGCATAGCAGCAGTTATAAAAACATATCCAGATAGAGGCAGTCCTGTATGGTCATCTTGACTAACAGTAAGATTTCAGAGACTTACAGCACTGCTTTGACTTACCCCAGAAAAATCATCTGTGGTGTAAAGAACACTACTGTAATGTAGATGACACCACAGCCACTGAATGCAATTCAGTTATACTGGAGGGTATTTTCAGTTGTTGGTTTGTTGGGTCTTTTTTTCATATTATTTTTGAAATCTCTTCAAAGACACAGCATTCTTGGCTTTTTATGAAACAAACTGTCTTTTCACTGTACTGCTACAACACCTTGCACAATGGGGACCCAAGAGCAACTCCAAAAGGAAATTACAGGATGGCTGTAATATTATATTTTCTGTCTAAAAAACCACAATCATAACCCCCTCATGCTATAATGGTGACCACAATGTTCACTGGATTTCAGTTCAAAACTCACTGCTAACTTGTGTTTGCTGATATTTATTCATGTTTAAATCCCCTAATATCAGCAGCACAGCTAACTCTACTGTAAAGCATATTTCAAAGTCAAATAAAGTTCCTCTTTGAATGACCTGCAAGTGAGAAGTCCAAGTTATCTTAAATAAAATTACTCAGTATAAGACAAAATGATGTGATACTGTAACATTCTTAATAGCATCTCATGCTAATATGTCTATTTTTTACGTTGCCTAAAATGTGTATTTGATTAAATTACACCAGAAAATTTGCTTTCACATGTATTTTTATCCTGATATTTGACCAGATTTAATTAGAAAAAAGTTAAAAATAGATCACCCCTTTTTCATAAGAGGTATCTATTTAAAATCAATACTTTGTAACTTAACTTCTCTGATGCTTCTAGTTATACCTTTTACAATACTATTGAACAGCTGTGTATAATTTTCACAATAATCAGCATTTTTTTTAACAACATAAAAAGTTTTTCACTGATTTTTGTATCTTAATGGGACTTTCTGTTATCCAAAATATATTCTAATAGGCACGAAAGACTATTTTCTGTGATGGATACCGGTTAATGATGACAGCCTTAATACTTTGCCAAGTGCAATTTGCAACTTGATTTCTTAAGCAAAAATAATACCCAAAGATGAAGCCAATCTTAGCTGTTTCTACATTAAATCAGTTTTATTTCCAAAAAGTACAAATGGATCTGTGTTTTATTGCTATGACTCTGAAAGAAATATATTTTTAGGTCCCCTTCTTGCAACGATTGCTACCGCATCACACAGCAATTGTTTTAAAGATGTATCAAGAAAAGTATGGGCAATTTCCGGCTAGCTATTTAAACTGCAGCCTTCACATCCAAGACATTGCTGCTGATCAATTTACCTTTTGATTAGAATTCAGAAAACGTGGGGGAACAATATTTTAAAACCTGCACTTTTGAAGTCCCATTGAACTAATGAGGCGGATCAAGGGACCACCACTATATTCCTACTGCTTTTTGTTGCTTGATCCTCTTCAACAGGGTTTCAAGAGTTTGTTTTTTAAAAAGAGTTCTGTAGTTTTTTGTTCACTCATAATCAAATAGGAAATCAATGAACAGTCATGCCCTGAACTGCTCTAATTTGGATAGCTGGTCTGAAACGATGCTGTTTTCTATACCTAAGAAGCAAAAATCCCCCCAAAATAAAGAATACTGTTGATTCAAGAGGAGATTAATATGTACCCTGCTTGTTTTATGGTGACCTAAACATCCTGACCTAAATTTGCCCCTGATTTTTTACTTCAGTGAGTGTTTTGGGTTCAAAGATGACTCAAGAGAAGGCTCCGAAACTCCACTTCTGTTAATGCCACTTTTGCACTGGACTATCAGCTACCATCACTACTTATTATTGCGTGACCCTGCAAAGTACTGCGGTTCCTTTGGAGAATAACAGTGAAGAATATTTAGGGGTCATGATTAATGGCATCGCAATGAAATATTTAAACATGAATGACTAATTACACCAAACCAGGCTCTCAGGCACCTTTTAAAAATAGTTCAGCTTCAGTTACTAAAATATTAGACATCTTGACAAAATTTTAACAACACTTTCTATGAAAAAAAAAAAAGTATAAGTTTTGAACTGTAATTCAACGGGGACATTGCATATAAAGCTGTTTGCCAATAACAGGCCAAAAGAAAGTGGAACCTGTAGGTCAAACATGGTATTGCTGGCATGAATATAAGAAAGATTACTCACTTTAAAAATGCAGACTTGTTTGAATATTGCTGTATATCTCAGTATGAGAAATAAAGAGCTGATTGTTACTTTTCTTCTTATGTGTTAGCTTATGTTTGGGATTAGACCACGACATGTTTGTGTCTGATAACAAGTTTAGTACTTCTAACAAGAGTTTTCCAACAAGACAGCTACAGAAGATCAAAGCCTGCATATAGCTACTTAAAATGGATTATGAATAAAGATGCACCAGCTGAGATTTGGGGATTCACTTTGCCCTGTAGCTAGAAGGTACACAAATGGATCCCAAAAGGGATCCTGAACCCAAAATGACCACTTACCTACTAGGCAACAGCTGTTTAGCAGGGAAGCATTTGGTGAATCATAGTACTGGTTGGAGCAACCTCAAGTATATGTTACGTTTTTCCCTGATGGACAGATGATGGTTATTTATGAAATATTATGGATTCAATCTAAAATTCTGACCCAGGTATCCAGCAAAACATTTGTATCATAATGCTCATTAATTCCACATAGGAAACAATTCAAGTGGCTGCCGCTCATTTGTGATACTATTACCACAGCTCACCAAAATCAATGATTCCATAATGGTGAAAGGGAGAAAAAAAAAATATCCTGAAGGCACTAAGGAAAAGGAAGCTAAAAATATGTTCTTTTCTCAATATTTCATTGAGTCAATGTACCATTTCCAACGGTTTTAATGAGGGCTCATTTTCTATGATGAAAGTCTTTAACTCAAGCCACCTTCCCAAATCAAGTTGAACTAAATCTGTTACCACAGCACTGAAGACTGGTTGTCTGCTGTATTCATCAAGTATGTTTGAGGCACCCTGTTTCACCCAAATATTTCCCAAGCTGTGAACAAGCTGTTAGCACAATTATTCTGAAATGTGGATTCCAAGAGGGAAAAGCATGATAACCCTCATGATGATCACTGGTGGTTACAGTAAGAAATATACACTTGGCAGTCTGCCACAAATTGGTAACTGTTTATGTGAACATCTTTGATTTATAGAAAACAAGAGCCCTATCTTAGTCTAGTTTAATATTGGTTGCTACTGAGACTCATCTGCTAGTAGTGAGAACACAGGGTGGAACTTTACTGCAGCCTAGGGCAAAAATCTAACTGAAGGAAATGAAGTGAGGATTTTGTGTACAATCTTACTGTAGCTGTTTGGGATTGTTTTGTTTTTTGTATGAGGTTACATTTCTTTTTTGCTGTGCTTTTGTGGTGTTCTTTTTCTGTCTGTTTTCTTCTTGGGATGATTTACTCTGATTGGTTATAAGAGCATCTTAATTAATTTCTTAATACTTTTTCTGTGTGTGACCTTTCTCCCCCTTCACTTCCCAACTCTGTAAGTTTTGACAGCTGTAAGAATCCAAAATCTGAGTGCATGCATGCGCCTGGAGCTGCAAGATAAACTTTTTTAGAGTTTGATAATTTTCTGAGATTTCCTTTTAAAAGGAGACGACTTAATTCCACAACCAAGGAAATAACTTCAGTCCTCCTTTAGTTCTATACTCATACAGAAAAGTATAGAGCTTGTATATACCTTAAATAGCATTTATGAAATTTGTCAAGGTATTAGTTCATACAATATTGAGATCTTACATTTTAGTATCTTCTCGAAATATAAAACAGCTGAAACATTTCTGTGAAGATATTATGCAAAATTAAATATTTAATTTCACATATCTGCAGAACATTTCAATATTTAATAACTATTCAGTTGGAAGGTTGTCTCTGTATCAGTAATGACAATGTAATGACTAGATCAAAGATCCCCACAAGTAAACTGAGACGACAATCACAGACACACAACACGACATTTCAACAACATTTCACAAAATAATTTTGTCTATTTTGAAGCACATATTAAAATTAGTTAGACTAAAAACTCCACCTCCCAATGTTTTCTAGAGTTACACCTAGAGCATTTAGTGTAGCACAGTTTACTAAAAGTTATACCTACATCAGCCTCAATCCCTTCTTCCTGTAAACTTGGTTTGAACCTGGGTTAAACAACTGTAAACTGAGATTAAATGATATTCCATGTATCTCACAATCATAAAGTCTTGTGATTTCTTTAGCTACATTATACAGCCATAACGAGGCAGGAATAAAGTAGTCCTAATACAAAACTCCTTACTCCTGTGTATACATCAGAGTTACGATGTAATGGGACAGTAGCTTGCTTAATATTAATATGCTGCATTTGTCTTACTTAAGCAGCTGAGTAGAACCTTCTTATAATCATCTGGTTCGTGATCTTTAATTAATAAGTGCCACTTTGTACATTTTCTTCTCTATATTCAAGGCGATTAGCAATATCACATGATTTATCTGGCCAATGACAATTACTTACCATAAATGAAGCAAAAAATACTGAAATTCCCAAAGAATTACGCTCACTTAGGCTAACAACTTTAAAACCGACATACACAGACATTCAACAAACAGGTGGTAGAAACCATAAATCCAAAGAAATTACTCTGCTTGTGACTATCTCACAAGTGAGATAAATTTAAAACAGCTATTTTAAGCAGATACATCATTCAAATTTTCAACTTTATAAACAAAGAACTATAGAATATTTCTTTGAATACATATTAAAGCATGTAGAAAGTAAAATATGCTTAGTTAAAAAAATATAACAAGTTATGTCATTCAGAACGGTAGTCAAGTGCTACAAGGCTACTCTCAACAACAATAAAATAGGGTTTATTGTAGCAATATATTTAGGGTACTAATGGGACATGCTCAAATTCTGTCTTTGTCATAGGACACTTGCAACAGATTCTGGATAGGAGTGCTTTTCACTTAGGATTTTCTATTCTGCCCATTTGAATTTACTTACTTTGAAAAGATTGCATTGAGGTCTGCATAACAGGCATTTGCGATTACTACCTTCTTACATACTGCCAAGATATAGCTTAACACGTACAGTTACTGCTTGGGAACTGCTACAAACCAACATCCAAAGCAAGCAAACCCCATACGTCTGTGGAAGTCACAAAAATATTAAAAGACTGGGCATACAGACTTCTAAAAATGAGAAATATTTGAAGGGAAAACTATGAAGTCAAGCTTAACTAGTCTTCGTTATTTCTCTGGAAGACTACAATTGAGAAACCTGACAGGACCTTAATTAAATGACTCAAACAAGTCTGCTTTTCAAAGACATTCATTCAGAAATTTATAGTGATGCTTGGGTCATATTCTGTAGAAATACCATTCACCACAACTACTAAAATCTGGGATAAATACACACACATTTTTTTGTTCAAATACACATTTGTTGAAGTTTCTTGACATTACTTTTTGCTCTGAATAACTTATTTAATTTAGGCTACTGTGCTACACTCATGGAATATGAACACACATACCTAGCACTGACATTTTCGAGATTTAAGCCAGTGTGTTAATCAAATTCAGATAAGCACAGTAAGCACAGGTCAGGAATCACACCTGGACAAAGAAAAGCCATGTCTGTGTGTCTCAGGATGACACGCTGATTTAAGTTTTGCTATCAACAAGGGGCAGACTGACCTACAAACTAAGTTGACTTCTGAAATCTAATCCCAGCTCCATGCTGAACTGTTTTTGTGAAACAAGTCTTACATTAAAGGGTTATCTAATTTAATGGAATAAACTATCTCACATGATGTAATAACTTCTTTAGAAATAAAAGCAAACCAAACTTGTTTCCAGTCCTGCCTACAAATAAGCTACACAGCACATCATGGTAAAGTGGGAGTTTCTCTGTCACTTTTGAATTAACATTACCCCCAAAAAGGTTATTCTCCTTTTACGTAGGAATTATGGCCAGTTATAGGAAGGGAAACCTGAAAATGATTACCATGTATGGATCATGGGGATTTTTACTAAAGAAAAAAAACCACAAAAAAACAAAACAACAAAAAACCCAAACAAAACAACGCAACATTGCTACTCTGAATACAGGGTTCAGCTTTCTTTAGTGAAATTTTGACAAAATGTAGTCAGTCCTTTGATAAGAGCACAAGCTGTAGTTTCCTAGGATCCTGCACTGCAGTTATGCTGATATGAATCCCTTTGCCTGTTTTGCCTGGATGCAACAGCTCAATAATGAATCATCATTGTCTTGCTTTAACTAAAAAACAATAACATCAAGGCCTTTTATCTTTCTGCAAATGCATGTAGGACGCCATTTGCAAACTTAGGTACCTAAATGTAAGACAACCAAGTAAGATATTGTTGAAAAGGGCTAAGCAGATCCAAAGCCCTCTAAAATCAATGGTCTGTATTCATCCCTGAATACCACTGATTCACATCACCCAAGCTGCAAAAATGAAGCATAAATTTTTCCTACCAAAATAGCCATAGATCTCCCCAACAAAATGAAGCCCCTGGTAACACACAGATGTCACAAGGAGAAATTTGAGATACCAGTTTATCTGATCTACGATCAAGAAAGTGTGGGATCATGCAGGTGAACAGAGCACTATACAAATATTATGCTGCTGACTTGTCTTAAATGACATTTTCTGTTTGACTCATTCTCTGCTCCTGCATTGTTTCTTTGAATCACAATGCAATGCTAAATATTTGTTTTGCAATGCCTAAGGGAATATATGTATTGGCTGTAGCAACTAGACTGTACTGAATTTATTTTAGGGCATACTACACAACTGTTAAAAAATCCTCTGATTCTGTTAATAAGCAGAAACGTTCATTTTACTTTGAAAGGAAATCTGTAACATGAAATGTTCCAGTACTGAAAGAGAATGGCACTAAAGAAGACTGTAAAATATGCCAATCTTACTTACATAACAGTTAAAAAAAAAAAAAAAAGAAGAAATAACTAAACCTTTTAAGGATTTTAAGAAAATTTTAATCTAAAAAAAAAAAAAAAAACCTGGTTGCTGTTTTCAGACAGAAATATTTTTTCCTAAAATTGGGCAACAACCTTCATTTCAACTTTGTCACTGGTTGCTTGAGTCACTGACATTTGTGAATTAAAACCATTGGTAAAACAATAATCAGTGCTGCCAAACTGAGTAGTCTGCTTCTGAAAATTTGGCAATATTTATACCTGAAAAAATTACTGTCTTAGAGTATGATAAAATTAGAACACACATTAAAGTTTTTACTACTTAAATTGAGGGGGGAAAAAATGAAGAAACATAAGAGGGAATTAGCTCTTTTTTATTATTATTATTATTAAAGTTATCTTATCATCTTTTCTCCCATATTTCTGGTCCTTATTGGTCCTTACATCAGACTGGACCCACCTGGCTGCTCTTTCTCACATAAGGTACTTAAGGGAAATTAATTCATCACTGTTCTGTAACCTTTCAGAAATTTACTGGTAAAAAAATAAGCACTCAAGAACATTGTCATGATTCTAAAATCTTAATTCAACCAATGCACTTGTTCCAACTTCTACAGTATGTAAATTAATATTCAGAATAAATAGGTTTGTAAACAGTAGCAGTCTCCTACTGCCAGTAAAATGGAGGAACCTATCATGAAAGTTCCAAACTAATAAACTGATATAATAGTTACTTGAAATGGTTACAGCACAATTGGGACAGGAACCAAAACTTACTTGGATCTCACTAATGCCCCAACAAGTGCTTAAGAAAGCTGCATGTTCTTCCATCTTATGTTACTGACCTAGGATGCCATCCTCAGGAGCACTAAACACTTTATCTTCCAGAGAACCCTGGGGTTTGAGAGCTTTCAGTATTTTGAAATTTTACTTACTGCACTTCTTCAGGCATTTATTTGTCTACTTTAGGTAAGATTCAGCTTTCTGTTCGCTCCCATCCAAAACTGTCAAGGAGCTCTACATCCAAAATTTGAGAAAGTAAGTCTCAACTATTACTTACTTTAGCTGCATGCCTAATCACTGCCATTATATGATTGATTTCCTATGTATACTCCATTATAATCCAATAAAATTTAATTAATGCAGGGAAGATATACAGTTACCAAGTGAATCAAGGCTATGAACCCAAGTTTCTAGGCCAATCTTCATTATTTATAAAAAATACTTAAATACATTTCCAGGATATGGCAAAATACAAGACCTTTGGCATTAACTATTTAATGCTAGTGACATCAGAAACCATGTGCAGACTGTTAGGCTGATAGACGAAAGATAGTCTGAAGGCTGAAGTACAAAATTAGCACAAGGCAAAACTATCAATCTAGCATCATAGTAAATGATGTCAGAGGGACATTGTCAGAATGACTGAAACTAGCATACTGTATTTATGTTTTCACTACATCTGCAGTTGATGTTCATTAGTTGTTCAGTACCATACTGCCACATTTAGTCACTTCCAGATTGGGAACATTATATAATTTATAAGATAAACTCTAATTCTGTCTTCTGCAAGTACTCTTTACCCCTGTTTCTGCTTATCCCTTTTTGTCTCTGTGCACTCTTTTGTCCTTCTTTCCACATTGCCTCTCCTTTAGCAGCTCCCAAAGTCAGCCGTTATGGATTGCCTTTTTTTTTTTTCCTATCTTGTTCAACACAGATTCTAATATTCTGCTATTTAAAAATAGTTAAAGCTGAAAAAAATGCAACTATAATTTCTGTGTTTGGCCTCTCCTTTTCCTGTTGCAGCTGCCAGAATGGTGATCACATATTTAATGTTGGCAAAGACATTACACTTGAATTTCACAATTGGCCTATTCTCCAAATTGTTCATCCTCACAAACCATGAAGCTAAACTCTAATTTTCATTCCCATCCCACCCTATCTATAACAGCTAGCCCTCTAAATTTACCCTTAAAGAACACCATACATAAAAATGCATCAAAATAACAATTTCCAGCAGACTGTTATAGATAGACTGTTTAACTAGGAATAGAAGTTCGTAACATCTCTATTTCACTGCTATGATCTTGACATCTAACGTTTCATGCATTCTGGGGAATACCATAAAATGAGATAACAGTGAGGAACAGGCTTTATACAGTAATCAGAAACACAGTGGAATTCCTAAACTGTTCATTCCCAGATACTGGTTTCCATTCTTCCTTTTCTTATTTGTTATTAGTCTTTGTTGCTCAAACTACTGAAAACAGAGCTATCAGTGAATTGTGGACTGGAAGTGTGATACTGACTATTTCTGTAAAAATACTATTTGTAAAGTTTCTTACGGATATAGATTTCTCTACATCTCATTATTCTGAATAATCTTCTCCCATTCTTTCCATATCTGCTGCCTTCCTATTTCATGTAACTACCATCCCGTACCTTCTGTGCATTCCTCTTGCTCCTCCTATAGCGGTATCTATATATAGCGGCATCTATAGCGGTATATAGCGGTATCAGCAGTAGCTGATCCTGCCTCTTCAGTGTTGTACCAGCCTCATCCAAAATTATTGTGTTTTTAAAGACTTTTAAACAAAAAAATGTATCTTTTGCTCAAGTATTCAGCCCTGGTAACCATCACAATATTCCATCCTGGAATTCCATTGTCTTCTCCATTCCCTTCTCTCAATTCAATAATGACTATCATATTTAAATTATTTTTAAATCCTCAGTTGCCTACACATGCAAACATGATGCACAAGCACAGCCAGAAGCAAAAGGAAACTAAGAACATTATTTTAAAAATCAAAATATCCTTTCCTACCCATATGCAATGTAAATCTTGCAGAACTCTCTTGCATCAAAGCCCATGCGATGCAAACAGTCCTGCTCTTCATCCTGGTCCACAGGCATATAATAAACTTGCTTCAGACAGAGTCAAAAAAACCCCAAACAACCCACTCCTCATCTCATTTCACTTTTTAAAAGCATGCATACACTCCTTGAGTCCCCCAGTCCTTCCCATGCATGATGCTGAGGCATGGAAGACCTGAGCAAGCACTTCCTCCTCCCCTCCAGGCACTTCGGGAACAATCAAATGGCTCCCATTTTTATAATCCAGCTTTCCTAAATCCCTAATTAGAGACTCAACTTTGATGTGGGCACCTCAAAGCTGGTTTATAACGTATCTTTGTGATTTTGTCACTAATCTGCCTTCTCCACACCTACCCAAAACAGCTGAACAAAAGTGGAAAATAAACCGTCTCCAGCAGGATCACCACATCATGCAACTATTTCACGAGGTCCTGCGCCAAACCGCTCTGGAGACCGGTGTGGTAAAAAAGGCACATCTTCAAAACTGAGCTTTAATGTAAATGTTCAAAGTCTTCATCACTATTGTTTTGGGTTTTTTTTTCTTCCTAATGATTGATGTAGCGTATTACGTAACTTGATTGAAAATACCTGCCCAGGCAGGTATATGCCCAAGCTTTGATATGCCCCAAGACAAAGTGCAGCTCACAGAGTTCAAGGAGAGCCTCTGAAAAAGGCCTCGTACATGGCTACCTTAGAGTAACAGCTGCCTTTACTTTAAACACACCAAAGCAAGTTTTCAAACCATTCAATTTTTGTTTTCCCTGTCTTGTGTGCAAACATATTATTTTGCATACTGCATTTATTTTCTTAGGAGTTGTGGTGCTCACAGCCACTGAAGAAAATACAAAGAAAATACGAAAAGACAGCTTAGTGAAATACACGGCTTCATATTCAGGGCATCAGAACTCTGTGAGTATAAAGGAGTATAAAAAGAAAAAAAAAAGAAAAAAGGAAAAAAAGGCAAAAAAATTGTTTTCACTACGAGAATGATATTTATAAAATTCAATCCCAAAACACATATGTTCTTGTAAGCCATATATATCCTTTGTGTGCTTTATAGCATCCAGAGAGTTCAGAACATGCAATTGTTGAGATGACATACACAATACCAAAGTATTCTCATAGCTTCCTTTGCCATGTAAAGCTGTTCCCAAATAGATCATTTTACTGAAGTGCATTACAGCAAGTGTCTTTCATTGAAAACACTTCAAACAAGGAAAATTCCACAAGAGAGAAGGCGACTGCCTAATACATTGCAGTGATATGACCTCTTGACCTCAAGATTTTTGTATGTGCATCACAAAAGGCTCTTGACACCTGTCATTTTCAGAGATTAATAAAAAACATTTTTTAAAAAAACCCTATAATAGCATTTGAGCTGGAACAGGTGAAATCAGATGCAGCGTAGTGCAATACACCTTGTTATTTTAACCCCTCTCCCCTTCCTCTCTGTTTTAATTTTGACTCATTATTACAAATACTTACAGCCGGCAGAACTGTTGTATTTAAATTTGCCTCATTTTTGAGCAGCTTCTGAGCAGAAACGTTCCCCGTAATTTTAATTTGCTGATAAACTCTTCTATATATTTTATACACACAGCTAGCTAAAACTGCCTTCTAATTGATTTCTATGACTTCCATAAGGTGGGACAGCACAGCTACTACAAGGCATCAGTAATGGAAGCATTTCCCCGTATTTAAGATTATGCAATACCTGTAAAATCAAAATACAGAAGGAACAAATTATTTACCAATCCATAATTATTGAAATACTTGAAACATAAAGGGGTTTATTTGCCTTTTTAGTATTGTAAACATTTCTCTCAATTTAGGTCTCCTATATTGAACAGGGACAAGATTTTACCTAGAGTACATAAAATACCAGTCTTCTGGTATGAATCAGCATGTTAACAACATGTCATTTCAGTCTGAATTATACCACCTCAGGTCTGCTGCTGCAGAGCATTTCATGTCTATGATGATTCCAACTGAGCACCTGGCAACTCCTCCACATGGGAAGGAAGGAGGACAACCAACCCAATCTGCACTAACCCATCTCAGCCCTGAGAGGATTCTACAGCCAAATTGTTCAAATTATGAGAGATCAGACATCTGAGAAGCATTACTGTGTCACGGCTGCATGACATGAAGTTTTACAGTGATTTGCACAGCTCCTGTGACAACATTCACAGCTTCTACCACAGATGCATTAACCTCACGCAGGCAAAGAACCACATCAATAAAGCGTACACTGCTGAAGAATGGCAATTTAAAAAATAAACTTCATTCACTGTCACCATATATACTGTGACTGTAAATACTTCTACGAGTATATCACACTAAATGTATTTGGGCAAATACGTTATTATCATAATGTCCATCTCTTAATAAACTGAATATATTTTTATCAGAAAAAGAAGGTAACACTGGGAGGATCCAGGGAGTACTACTAGACTGCAATAATGAGAAAGCACTTCAGAAAACACGATCCAGGCCACATTATCTTCCCTTTCTCTTTCTGTTCCCCAATATCCTTCCCCTCTTCCCAGTCTGCTTCTCACTGCAGAAGACCCCTTCAGCTCTTCTTTCCCTCTGGTCACCCCTCACCAACCCACCACCAGCAACTGCTCTCTGGTTGTTTTAACTTCCTAGACCCCTTACAACTGCTGAGGCCATGGGCAAGGGGTGCAAGCCACCACACAGCCCTGCCCTGTAGCTAAGTGAGCCCAGCAGCGCAGGCCAGCAGGACATGCCAGGGCAACTCACTGCTCCTCACCTTCCCCATGTTCAGTAGCTGGAGGCACTCCCACCACAGGAGATCTTTGCAGGAGCCATGTGCTCATCTTGCACAGCTTCAGGCTGACTACTCTTTCTCCAAAGAAATCACTTGAGCTCTTGTGTGCTTGGCTCTGCGGCCAACCGCAGGAGCATATTATGCTCCATCTTCCCAGCTGTGTGTGAGTCCAAGGAAGTCTACTTCCTTCTGATGGTTAGGGAGTGAGCCTGGGGGAGCTGGCTCTGGGAGGTGCCTGCAGTCTTCAGAAATATCCCTAGGAGCTGCCTTTAAAAATACCCAAAACCTCACCTTTCAGTGTTTAATGGCCTGGACACCAGCTAAACCTCTGAAAGGAAGACTGGCATTTGTCATGCCAGAGTAACAGAGCAAATATAAAGGGAGGTTTTCACTTCCACCACAAGGTAAACTGACCCACATTTCTGAGGGTAAGCTGAAGCAGTTCTCCACATCAGTTTGTTTCCTGTTTAACACACTTTCTTTTTTTTTAAACCCTAAGCAAGTACCTAGTGTATCGCATGCACTGAAAAATGTGGAGGGGAGAGTGAACTCCTGTTTATCATAATATATTTGTGTCAGGGTAAGATAATGTACTTTTAAAGACTTGTGATTAATTTATCAAAAGTGCCAGGGGTGGGGAGGAAGCTCCAAGAGAGCTGTTCTGGTCCCTTGGCTATTCATTTTGTATTTTTCTCTTATTCAGCCATTTAGCAGGATGGATTGATCTAAATCAAATTGCTTAAATCATGGTTTTAAATCAAATTGTTTAAATCATGGTTTTAATGACAATTTAAACCAGCATGCAGGAACCCTTGATTTAAATAGTAGACTTTTAATCTTTTTCTGTATTTGCCTAAGCAGAAGTTTTGTCACTGATTCATTGAACCATTAGGCTACACTGCTGTTCAATAAAACATGAGCTCTTACATTAAATTGTTTCTTTTTTGCTATTACAAAACGCACATTCAAATTTCTTAATTTTTTTATATTTAATTAAGTTGGATAAATTTCTTATTTAGAAAATAATATTGCTTTTTAAGTTTTGCTACACTGCATTGAGATGGCAATTAGAATTAGATTCAAAATAGTATTTTAGACCTGTTTTGTATTTATTCAATTATTAAAGTATTTAAAGTTCAGTCATTTACTATACAAGGACTATTCTACACTAGTGAGTGAACTGGCCAATAGTTTCTGGTAACCACACACTTATTTTCAAAAGTGGCTAAGGATACATACAGGCACATAAAGAAACATCCTCCTACAGTTTCTAAAATGAGTTAGGTACTTGACGGCCAGGGAAATAACATGGAAGAGGAGAACAAATTAAGATTGCCCTATTAGTGACCACTGGATTCTTCAGCCTTGAATTAGCATGTCCATTGAAGGACAACACAAATGTGTTCCTGTGCAGCAGAAATGTATTTCAGCAATAAAAAACCAGGTACGTACTCGCATTCACTCTAATTAGAAAGGTTTTAATGATAGACACTTAAATGGATGACATGGCAACATTCTCACAAAGAACGACTAGGTTCAGAAATTTAGCATGTCTTCCTTTGATTCTGACAGCAATTAAAAAACAAGAAACCTTTGGTTTCATTGAAATTTGGAAAGAATTCACTGATGTAACAGGTCTGTTTTATCTACTTACATTCTTATAAAAGGCTGCAGCAGTTTTAGACCTATGTAAGTATTTTCATATTTTAAATGTTAAATTTAAGCTGGGCTATTTTGAAAAAGAAATCCATTCCAGTGTAAATAAATTGGAATTTTAAACGTATACTTTTTTCCCCCCTTAATACTACTTTGGATCCAGCTCATTTTGAAGCCTGGTTATCTAAAGCCTAAAATATGCTGAACTAAAGCCTAAAATATGTTGAAGGTTCTATCTTTAACGAATGCCATGGCATCGAGCGATGATGTTTTAACTCATTCTACTGTTTTGTAACACAGAAAAACATACATGGTGCAATACTTTATAAATTTCACCAATGAGTTTACCTATTTACTGATAAATCTTGTAGCCCTTAAATAAACTATTTGCATTAATTAAGGATGAAAGGATGAAGGTAGAAAATGGAAGGAAGTTAACTGTATCACTTGGAAATTTGGAGCAACAATGCTACACTTTAAACATAACATTTGCCTGAAGTATGAGCTTGTAATTTTTATGACTGTAAAATAGGGTCCTTAAATTGTATATTTCAGAAATATACATGCTTTTATTCCATAACTCCTGTTATTACCTTTATGTCAGTTAAGCTCTTTAAGTATATGCTTATTTTTAGGAATGTGTTGCGCATTCTCTATTAAACACAGCAGATAAACATATGCTTATGTCCTCTTCAGTTAAATAGGTTTGCTCCATAAAACACTTTTAATGTAAATTTATTGTGTTAAATTTATGTTTTTCTTGTTTCTACTGCTATGCATCTCCTACTGTTTTCTGCTGTATAGCGCAGTCCCAAATGAGTCACAATACTTAGTGTTAGCTGACATTAGCTACACAACTCTAATCTTAGCAATTACTGGCCAAATGTGAACCAAATCCACAGTGCTAAGGTATTTATTTATTTTAAATGGATTTTTACTTTTGTTTTGTACAATGTAACTGGACTCTTAGAAAAATGGAAGATGCAATTTGTAGGAGCTGAGGGCACTACTCATACTTCCTCATGCAAGCACTTCCTGTAAGTTGTATCATAGAGCTCAAATAGCACACAAATTAAAATTCTGCATTAAGTATCCTCTTTTGGATAAGATTTGGCTTTGTTTATTTTGTATTTGTCAGATTTCTTCCACAGCAGAAATCGCACAGAATATGTTTCTTAATCTATATTTTATGTTGTTGCTAATTGACTTGGATTTTAAAAGTAAGAGAGTTTAGGCTAGGCACTGTGACTCAACTTGAACAAGTACAATTCTGTCCTGCCCCACACTGTTATTGCTCTCTTTTGTTTCATTGAGAGTAGTAGGGAAGGCAGGCATCTTAGCACACCATTTGTTTTCAGAGAATTCGGTAAGTGCAGTATCTGTACCATGCCAAAAAAACAAGCTGCAGTGGACAAGGACAGGTGCCTGAGGTCATAGGTGGCCAAAAGAACAGGAAAAGTGTCAACAGGCATCAAGGCTGTGAACTGGGAAGCTGGGGCTGTAAAATGGTGTGCTCAAGAGGGAAGGATGGGTACACGCTGTAAAGAGCTGGGGAGACTCATCCAAGAGGAAATGTCAAGTAATGTGGGAGAGAGCAAAGAATTAAATGGAGATAGAGCATCATCTGCGTGAAGGACTGCCATGGATGCAATGCAGGCCACAAAGGCTGCTCTGCTTCCAACAAGCACAGATGTTCCTAATCCAGGTTTCTTTAGCACTGAGGGCTGCAGAGTTTCTTAACCTTCAGTTCTAATTCCACAATTCATCTTCTTTCTCTGGTCTCTGCTTATTTGAGCACAAAGCATAATTCATAGCTCCTCGTCCTTTCCAATAAGCCACTGCTGCCTTCTCTTTTGCTTTTGAATACAGAAAGCCTATTCTTCCTCTACGGAACAATTACAGAAAATAATTTGAAATCTCTAACTTTCATGATGCATTTACCTACTTAAATATATTTAAGAAACATTAATATTGATTGCCACTAAAACCCATAAGAACATTTTACATAGCTGTCTTTCCTCTTCATTTTCATATTTACCGGGTATGCAGAGTACACCTCTCAGTAACTATCATGACTTAATAGAATTTTAAGGATTCATACAAAGTAGAAGGGAATAAGATAATGAATCAACTTACCTATTTTCCTTGGGTTTCTGTGTTAAGTCAACACTTTAGAATATATTCTGTAGGACAGATTTCATTTAACATTTCTGGTTTTGTTATGTCTTTAAAACTTCAAAAGACATCTGCGAGTATGGTAGCATGTTTCAAATTCATGTATAATAAAAAAGAACCCTTTGAGAAACATGTAAAACTGCAAATGGATAAAGGCAAATGTTAAAGACATTTCTAAAAGGACAAAAATATTCTAGTGTGTATCTCATTACTGCCTATAATTTAGGTAAATCTTTGCTGATGTTCTCACAAACCAGGATACAACTTTCCTGGTTTGCCAAATATTATGAATCCCCAAAGCAACTGTTTCATGAAGTCTTGCTTATGATTTATGTACACAGCTTGAATTTCCATTAAATCCATAAATGTTCCAATTTTCTTAGAAATACTTCAGACTTGATTAAAAAACTACTTAAACTTCACACAGTATTAATGATGCATTTACTGCACATCAATTACAGTGAGGATACAGATTTAAGAAGACGATTTTCACCTCCTCAGCTGGAGCTACGCTCACTTCAGAAGCAATGTCAGCCACACCCCTTAAAGTCCAGTCTATGAAGGAAGTAAAGAGGAACAAATCTTGCATAGGATCTACTCTACACTTCAGGCTGTTACAGCAATTTTCTCACATGATTACTGCGATATCAAAACACAGAAAGTGAACACGTATGTTTTCAGGATGCTAGAGATGCTTTTCTGTTATGAAAGGAGCTGGTGGAAAACACATTCCTACTTCCAAACGATTTTTTAACTCATCTGTTAGATCCTCCACATCTGGAAGGATCTGGGAAATGTTCTGACTTAGGGGAAAATACACACACTCACACATAAGATCTCTCTATTAAAACATTAGACAACTGCATTCAAACTGTGTTTCTCTTCACTGTTTGAAATATCAGCTCATGCATACTAGGGAGGTTCCTATTCCTTTTTAAGTTCACTATATAAATCAGATACCATCTTGTACAAGGCAGTGTTTCAGAGAAACATTTCTGAAACATTTTTCATGTTGTAAGCATTTTGCTTTCTGTGATTTTTATGTATTTGGTTTTTTTTTTACCATTATTGTCCTAAAGCAGGACTAACTGTAATACAGGATTATTAGAAACAATCCTGTTTGAAATCAGCACAATTTCAGCAGCAGATTCTGTGGATCTCAGATCTACAAACCAACTCTGCTCACACTGGTGCTGGCCATATTAGATAATATCATTAACTTTATTTACTTGTGAAGTCAAATCTTGAAGTCTGGGACTGGATGGTTCCTTTTAGCTTGTTTCTTCTGATTTAAGAGAGAAAGAAGGTAGACTGTGCTTAGCCATTTCTCCTGAGAAAACTGATAGCTAAGTCTCAGAGACCAACACAAGATTTCTGTTTCCAAAGAACATTCTGTAGAAGAATGAAGAGGGCCAAAACCATAAAATCACATGAGAAACTTTCAGCGAAACAAACAATAAAAACCAACCTAAACCAACAGTTTCTGAGGTTTACAGGAGGTCTGCAGTACAGGTAACTGCAAGATGCACAGGTCTGAAGTGCACTGAAGGATGGACAGATACTGCAGCAGGAAGAATAATTTGTGAAAGTCCTCTTACTGGAGAGCTTTGCTATCATATTCTGTATTTTAGGATACAGTTAAAAGGATGAACAAAATAAAACACTAAGTTTACTACTTATAGGATACATGGAGATACAACACATGGGCAAATACAATCTTTCCTTCCTCTTTTCATTTTGATAAAAGAACTTCAAAGAAGGAGCACTCTGATATGACAAATTACTTTACAGTATGAAAGCTTTTAAATAGGAGAACTGGCAGCATGGTTTGAAGCACAGATTCTTCTGCAGTTTGGAGAGAGGCTACTGATGAACCTGAAGAATGTAAGTATATAAAAAGATTACACAGCCTAAAGAAAACAACAAACAAACAAACAAATAACCCCCAACACATTATTCTGGAATCACTCTGTATCATTTGAAAAACATAAATTATGTGTTTTGGTTTGATTTCTAGAAGTAGCACATTCTAAAATTACATATATTTATGTTCTACTCATATGTGTAGATGCTATATGAGTTGCAATATACATACTGTACATTACAATATCATCCTGAAGACCTAATGATTTGAACAATTATCATCAGGTGCATAAAACAGAGAACTGAACACCAAAATACTACACTGAAGGAATCACTAACTATAATTTTCCTAGACAAGGGAACACACCTACATTGCACCCAGTGCTGTGACGGCAGCACAAGCAGCTAAGTTTTAACTAGGCTAGTGGGTACTGCCAGTTGTGACAGACATGGCTCAGGGCAAACTATAAAAGTCAAAGAATCTGCGTAAATATTCAGGCAGTTGAGATGTTACTGTGTTCTACAACACTGCAGATACAACACTAACAGCACACACATAAGCAAAGTTAAAGTTACATCAGATAAACCATCTTCTCCAGAAAGTTACTCCTCTTATTTGACTAAGACTGTACCCCTTCTAGGCAACCCAAGGGAGAAGGCAGGCTTTACATCACAACCTAAATTTTAAGGCTAAAAGTGAAGCTCTTCCTCAGCTCAATCTATGTCCACAGTTTTTATGGCAAAGTTTGTGCTGAAAATAACTTAGTATTGTCACGGCAACCTTTCTCTTTTTGAGAAAAGATGTTGATGGGAGATGACATGCTGCTGAGCTCCTTGGATGTGGGCTGCAATTCCTCATTCCTTCCAGTACTGGATTTCTCAGAGTTTAATAGTAGAGAGCTCAATGGCAATGTTTGGTCTTTACAAAGTTTGCTAAGTATCTACAACTTATCCAAATGCATCTTTGGAGTGAAATTGGTAATAAATTTGTTGGCATAGGACTGCATGCTGATTCTGTCTGCCAAGAGTGCATTTACAAGTATTTTACACAATTTCATACTGTTCCAAGGCCAAAACATCCAACTTCTCAAAGCATCTCCTGTACAAGCTACAACAGCCACAGAGATGTACTTCGTCAAATAAACGAGACTAAAAGATTGGTATGCACAGGCATCAAGCTTGATAGAGAAAAATACACAGAAGCAGAAGTTTCTGTGGCCAAGGGAGACAAACCAGAAAGGGTAAAGGTGAAAGGAGCACAGTGTAGAGTGTAGATAAAGAAACTGCGCCAACAATGACAGATACAAAGCCAACAGAAAGAATGTGAGAAAGGAGACCTCATGGAAGAAGAGCCAAAGCCAGCAGGTGGAGGGATTCACTGGGAACAAGAAGAGATAATCAGTTTACAGATTTAAAATAAATCCTCAAATTAATAAAACAAATAGTAATGTAGAGGTCAGTATTAGAAGCACCTATGGCCTCCTCTCTAAAGCAGTTTACTCTCGGCAATGCTTTATTACCTCTATCCCTGAAAGACAGGCCATATTAGTTTTGCTAAGTAATCTCTAAATCCAGCATCAAGCTTGAATTATTATAAATAAAAACACATAAACACTTCATACCACACAACATAATAATAAACAGTCTGTTCAGGCTTTAACAGCCCCATAGCTACAAAGGCTCTATGCAAAGTAATGCAAAGTGACTACAAAGTAATTTCAAGCCTAATATGCACGCTCAGAGATGTAAAATCCACCCATTCAGATTCTCTTATGAGGAGAAGCTGCCCAGTCTAATTCCTACAAATCACATTTAGCTTCAAAGGATCTTCAGGTTGTCTTCTGATAGCTTAGAATATTTGCACAGTTGTGGTGGAGAGGATGTACGGGGCATTTGTTTCTTAGACTGAGTGGTATATTGCAGGGTATTTTGAATTTTCAATAGAATCGACTGTTTCTTCGTGGATTAGTTTGGTGTCCACTGTGCAGAATCAGTGACCTAGTACACTTCCCAAAATTAGTTACATCCTTATCAGGGCCCTCTTTAGACATTTACATATATACAAGTTCTGCTTCATTCTGTTCTGAAATGCCTAAATGAAGAGAAAAAAAAAAAATCATACTGATTGCACTCACTATGCAGACAGAAACAATTATTTATGGAAATAAATAAATGAAATGAGACAGAAATACCTCTTGTACCAAACAGCTGTCAGTTGTGACTGCTGTCATTCAGACAGAAAAAACACCAATTTAAAATAACTACTTCTCCTTTGCTACACTTAGCCAAATCAAACTAATAGTAAGATCAATTTAGTATTTCAGATAAAATCATACAGATTTGTAAATACACATATATTTGTTTAAGGAACATTTTTGTTTCCTGCCACATCATTTCACTGTCTTTCAGTGCATTGATCCTATGGCAGCTCTGATTCGTGGACTTCCACTATATTGGTGTACTCGTCTTAGATGTTATGTTGCC
>NC_088884.1:16120137-16130137 GCF_037157495.1 Lathamus discolor | reverse complement strand
AACATCTGCTAATTTGGTATTACCGGCTCTGAAAGCTGCATGAATGAACCTTACAGAATGTTGACCCTTTTGGGCTTGGGATGTGAAAGCCTGTAACACTCCTGCATAATTTTCCCAAATTTTAACTTTGGTTTGAAATCGCTAGGAAGAAGCATTTTTTTCCTAATATGACAAGTGGTCGATTTAAGTAACAATAAATGCCATCAGATGGAATAAGGATGAAATACATAAGAAAGCACAAATTCTATTTCTACATCATCAGGATAACTTGAATATTAGCATCACATCTTTGTTTTTGTAAATAATATTTATCATTTATATCAATGAAATGCTAATGGTGATATGTTAAAAAAATAAAACTGCTTTGGAAAAATAATTTTAAACATAGTCAACTGAAGCAGCTCCTTACCAATAAATTCCCATAAAACATTTAAAAAGATTATCTTGGTAGAACTGACTTAATGAATACTCAAAATGCAAGCTCAAATCTACCCTGTAAAGCAATCATGGTTTTTTAGCAACTATTTTGACCTTAGTGACACAAACAATTAATTCTACGAACTTAATATCAAAATAAAATTCTACATCTAATGCAGAATAATCTGTCAATGTATTTAATCAAGGATATGCTTTTTCCATGTATTATACATTCTAGTATCAAACACTGATTTTAACAGACAAGAAAAAAATTGAAAGTGAAAACCTTAGAAGTGTACGAACGTTCATACAGGAGAGAGAATGTCTCATCATAAGCCAAGAAAACTCAAAGAAACGAGTCTGAGCATATTACAGTTTGCATCATATTTTAATAATAAAAATCTACATTCATTTTAGCAATATTTATAAATTGATAAATATCGACAGTACGATAAAAAGTTGCTTCCGTTCTAGTCATACATCTTCAAAGCCGACCTGATGACTTGTGACAGCACCCAATCCATTTATCACCAAGTATATATTACAATATATTATAGAATACTGTCATTGTTTCCTGATACATGGCTGAGGAATAACTCCCTGATTTAAGTCAAACTTCTCATTTCTATATAAAGATCACAACAAGCCAGTGCATCAAGCCAGTAACAGGACTGTCCAAACTCCATATAATGGCTTGTAAGAACCTAATGAAGTCTATTATTTTAGCTTATTTACTATCTATAAATCCTCCAATTTGTGCTCATAATGCTTGAACAAGATGCAAACTGCATATAACTTGATTTTTTTAACTTAGCCCAGTTGCTATTTGTACATAGCCTAAAATCTCTCATGTTTAGCATTCCCCAGTACATATTCATGCCATAGTAAAAACTTATTTTGCGATTTTACTTAGCTGATACAGCTATTCTTAAGCATTAGCATCACTTTATGTAGCTGCCCAGCTAAAGGAAAGGCAATAAAACCAGCAATCATTTATTTGCCTCCTTTAGAAAAAGCTATAATGAACTTGATTTGTTTATTTGAAGCCCCCAATAAAACAGTTCAGAGAAGCCAAAACCAGAATGTTAAACTATGACATCAGTACATTGTATCTTGCACATATTTAAACAATAAAAAAATCTTAATAATAACTGCAGGTACAACGGAGTTTGCTGTTTCTCTGCTTGTCAAAGTTTGTTACAAAAGTCACATTAAAAACAATGTTTTAGAGAGTTACTACAGTGACAATAATAAAATCAGCCACCATTTTCCTCTTAAATCATATTTCAAAAGGCATCTGGTAAAAAAGGGGGGGGGGGGGAGGGAATGGAAAAAAAAAAAGGGAAGAAAAGGAAAAGTTATGCCCATTATCTAAAGGACATCCTACTACATGTTTACTAGTGTTTATGTTTCACATCAACATATTTTATAGCAGGATTTATATGCCTAACTCAAGTTGTATTTAAATCCTATGGTGCAGACCCTACCGTAAAATGCCTCTTGAGTCCTATTAACTGTACCCATGGTTTTACTTTGCCTGTCTGCTTATTTAAGATCTAATCACAGTTTTGAAGAAAAGATTGTCACTTCTAAGCCTGTCCCCTCAGAACCTGCCTGTTATTAGTACTCAACTGCATATTTTCATCTTCAGTTGTTATTCTCAGTGGTCTTTGCAAATGCTATCTACTGGAATCTGTGACTATATGGACAAATTGGCTACAAATGCCTAGGACTGGTGCTTTGAGAAACATGTAAGTGGCAAATTATTCTGCTGGCATTTTGTGCTTTAAAGTGTTTCACTTAAATTTAGTTTTCTAAACATTTTCACAAATTAAATATACTCTCAATAAATAAAGATTTTAAAATTCTATTATAATCTGAATATCTGAATAAAGGTGATTACACACTTTTCAATCAAAACAATATTAAATTTTCACATATATATATTTCTGTATACATATATGTAATTTTACATGAAAATGCTGCATATACACAGGTTATATATATAGATAATAGGTATGCGTGTGTGTATATATGTGTATGCACATATATAGGTGCAAGCCTGCCAAGAACTTGATGAAGACACTGAAACCTGTATTTCCTCAGCCTGTTATACTGCAAGTGCTCAACTGTTAAAACAGAATAAACCTGAATCTGAAGCAAGGGAAAGATTTAAGCCTTAACAACTTCTCATATTTCAATCTACAACTATTTAATTCTTCCACATTTTCTGTCACCATTTAAAATATTTAAATGGAAATGTAGCTAGTGTACACTGCTTAATTCAGCACTAAGAATGATTCAATTTTAAGAGCTATTATGACCTGTTATTTCAGTGGCCCGTACACATGCAATTTATCTATCATGTTAAAACACATTTTTATAAAACAGGATTTTCATAATATTTTATCTTAGGGGAGACAATTTTCCTTCCATTAATGCAATACTTGACATTGCAATGAAAATCCTCACTATTTACAAATGAGGGGTTCGAACGGCAAAGGTGCTGAGTGGCCTCAGCAGCTGAGTGAAGACTTCCAGGAGTTCGGAGCAGGTACTGGCACTCTGCAGAATCAGACCCCAGTTGTTTACCAAACAAACCCTTGGGCTTCACTGCACTGTCACAATCTGCATCCCCTGACAGGGAGGCAACCATTTAGGTAGGCAGAGTAGAAGGAATTATGTTTGTGCAGGTTTTAAAAGGAAAACAAATCTTACAGTGACAAAAATTAATTGATTGCATCTCAGAATTAGAGGGCGTTAGCAGTCAGACAACAGTTTAATTTTACAGTTTTAAGCATAAAAGCAGTTCTCCATTAGCTCAGTGAGAAAGCAAACAGACACACTTAAAGAAATGTTTTAAAAGTGAGAATGGAAACGTACCTACAGAAAAGTTGCTGCTCTCTTTTCCCATATTTTCAGAATCACACATCCCAATTACATTCAAACCCCCGCACACACAGAAAGGCACATGCTCGTTTTTATTCCAGTGGTTCTGAACTAAGCAGCGGGTTTTTTTATTTACACCTATGACAGCAAAGCATCTTTATTGTGAGAAGTCACTCTGGTCCCTTCACTCCAGCTCCGACTTTGGAACAATTCATCGCAAGGGAAGCAAAGTCTCAAGTAATGTGGCCCTCTGGTGGAAAGCTCTGCATCACCTCCTGCGCCACCGAATCCACAGTAAACTAACAGATTCCCAAACAGGCACTGCAAGGCTTCGGCACAAGTTTTATAAACACACCGTGGGATTTTAATCACCAGGCGAGCAGCGTGGTGTGCAGCAGCACCAGTGAGGTGCTGCCGCCACACAAACAGGGTCCTTGCATTTCAGCATTAATGTGCACAAAAACAACAACAAATAATGCCCCACGCTCTTCATTTGCCCAACACTTCCCCCTCAGCATGCACAGAGGGGCTGTGGGAGGGTGCCCATCTGAAAACAGCCCTTGATTTGTTTAAAAACAAACAGGAAGCAAAACAAACTTACCTGCTGTTGTTGCAGATGCAGCAGTTCTACTGTGCTTACTTCAGTGCTCGTGTCACCACTTGATCTTCCATCTCTGCTGCCAGCATCTAATTGGCTGCTTAGAGTGCTCATTCCATTTTGATTCATTGAACTGTTGCTTATTGTCTCTGTCGCAGATTCCTGCATCATGACTTAATACCTAAAAGTGATTAAGAAGTATCAATTAACACAGGCGTTACACCTTCACACTTCCATTATCAAGATGTCCCTCTCTGCCAATTACACAGACAGCATCCTTAGAAGAAGAAAAAAGCCTCGCGGAGCCGTTTACCAAGAAATGCGATGCAAACTCTGCTTTCACACAGCTACTAATCACCGGAATTATGGTTTCTATAAGCAATCTTTGTGTGCTTACATTTAACGGCCAAAATAACACCCCGTGCACGCAGCATGGTCAATAGCATTTATGAACGACTACATTTTAAAGTCTACCTATAAAACCAGCTTAAATGAAGGCACGATTTCACACACTGCTCTATATTTCCTATTATCTAGCTTTGACAACCATGGATGACTATACAGCCTTATTTAAAATATTCACTATCTTGATTCTGTCAGAATTTTACAGCATATCTTATGCAAGGCTGTTGTTTAATGATGCACAGCTAATCATACAAAATTAAAATTTTGTAAGGGTGTTACAAATCATATGGTATCAACCAATGATAAATAGTATAATGGGCTTCTCCTTTTTTGTGACTAAATAAAATTTTGCCTCGGAGGCATTTTAAGAAAAAGCTCCTGCTGCAAACACGTCAGATATTGCCTATTTTTTTAATCAAACGGCTGATATTCATTTATTTTTCTGACATTTAAAACATTTAATACTGTCCTTCCTGGGAAGTAATTAAGCTTATGCATGAGCAGCAATCAAACTGTTCACTTGAAGATGACTTAAAACTCAATTTTAACATAGGCAAATAAATGAAAGATATAAAATTAATTTTCCAGGCATGTATTAGATATGAAAGCTGGAAATAAAATCTATCAAGAATATCACTAATGATTGTGCTAAAAACAGCATAAATTATGCATATTACCTTCTCTACAGTAATAAATGTTTTATCATTTTCACTGCATAAATATACTGTACTTTCAGGACAGCAATGAGATGTCCTGCCAAGATCAGTTGAAATCTTTGCAGTAAATAAAGAACCAGCGTGCCCTTACAAACCAGAATTTCAAGGTGCATTTTGTATCTGTAATCAGGGAAGGTCAACGTCTCTTCTCAGAGCCACCCAAGTCCCCTCCTGCTCTCGCAGGGTCAGAACGGACCTCGTTCTCCCTCACTCCCAACGCGCTGAGAGAGTCCCCACAGCACCCTGCCTGAGCTGTGACTTTAAAAGCCACCTCTGAAGGCAGAGGGATGTGTAAGCAAACTCGGGAAAAGAAATGAAGCTTGCTGCTTAGCCTAATTATTGAACTTAGTTGTTTGTTCCCTCGCAAAGTATGAGCAATAGGCTTCCTCAGGGAAAAAAAAAAAAAAAAGCAGGAAAAGGATCATTACAACTTCAGCTATGTGCACGGGATATTAATCAAAACACTGTATGAATTAATGCAAACAGGCACCTACAAAACAAAGCAGAAGTATATATTGTGGAAAGAAAGTTAAAAGAGTATAAGATGAGTCCTTAAAGACAGCCTGGTGAAAACTAAACAGGATGCAAAAAGCCCCAAGACCCAAACACAGGGAACATAAAGGAGGGCAGCTGTTCTAGCCCAGTAAACAACAGCAGCACCAGATGTGTTTGTGAACAAACAGCCCTTCTTAAACACTCTTACTAACATCAGCAAAGAGAAGTAATAGAAATGGAAAATGTGATACACGCAGTGATGAATTTTACAAGGCAAAAACAAAGCTAATACTCTTTTCTGAGATTAGGCAGCTAATAAGTATTCAAATTAGGCATAAATTTTACATGTACAATGTTTAAAATATTCAGAGAAAAGGGTCTGATTGCCCTTAGTAGTTATATGAAAATTCTAATGCGGGTATGCCGCAACTGTGGGAGCAGGCAGCCCTTCCGATTTTTACAATATTTACTTTCAATAAAAAGACATGTATATCAGAGTGAAAATCTATTTAAAACACTTCATCAACTGTATCGTTACAAGGATTTGGAAATTCGGGAAATTCAAACATTAATCCTCTTTTAGTCAAACAAAGATTTAACCAACAGACAGGTTCATCTTTTACAAATTCAAACGTTAGACAATAACAGAGGTACATTTAGCCAAGCACATTAAAAGGGCAAGGGGTTGCAAATGTTAGATAATCAAAACATTAGAAAACACTCAGAAATTTAATAAATAAATACATCAGCCCCCCTGGTTTTACATCTCCCTGGCTCTTTCATTACAATTAACAGAGAAGGGTTAAACATCTTCCAGTTCATATTAACCAAAGGGGGTTATGTCTTGTGGATTTTGTTTCTTTGCAAAGCCCCAGAGCGTAGTTCGGGCTCTGCATTTTAAGTTAAAGTGTCTGTGAGCCAGCAGGATCAGCTTTAACGTAACATGACCAGTAACACACTACTCTGGCAACAGAAAACAACAAATCTGACCCGACAGCTGTGTACAGAGAGAATGAAACTACAGAGTATCCATACTAGAAAGGGTAATTTATTTGGGAGTGAAGTGGAAGAAAACTGAAGGATTTATAGGAAGAAGACAGAGTCCCGATAATTTTGCGGTGGTTTTTTTTTTTCTTCCTAGTTGTAAAAGGGTATTTTTAAAAACAATACAGGAACTTTGGCTGGAGTAATGCTCTCCTGTCCACAGCCCCCTTCCCACTACCAGCAACTTAAAAAGGGGCCTCTGGAAAAAGCAAGAGCACAGAATCTTTTTCTTGTCCCTTCTTTTCTCTTGCACACACACACTTACACATGTGTATATACACACATGTATGTGTATGTGCTACCAACTCTAAACCTCAGAAATTAAAGCACCGGAAACATCCAAATTAGGGTAAATTCTGGTATCTGTGTGTCAGTAATTTAAGTTACGGTGGCAGAATAATAAGAACCTGCAACATCTCACTAAACAAAATAACACACTTTTGCGTCTCACTTTTACGACAGTAGTGCAGCTTGTTAGCATAATAATCATAAATAAATACAAAGGAAAGACAATGATTTTCAGATTCTAAGGCTGAAAGTTGAGTATTTCAAATAGGGCACAAAAAATATACAGTTCCCTGTTTACACACATTTATACATATTCACGCTTCCTAATCCTTCTCATTTTTCCCTTGCTGTCACACTCATTGTCAGTCCTGAGCGTGCCTACACAGGCACGCACACACACACGCACCCACATGCACAGACACAAGCGGTCCCCAGCACCTACTTCAGCCACGATGCCCAAACTCCTGCTGCCAGAGGTGAAACACAAGCTCTGCTACTGGGCATTTTAAACAAAGGTATGGGGGAAATATTTGCTGCTGTCTGTGAGAGAAAATGAAATTGTGGGTTATTCCAGCGCATGGCTGCGCTGCAGGTCGCGTGCCTAATTCTGCCGGGGTAAGCAAGCGGCGGCCGGCACCAAAAAAGAAGTGCCGGTCCCGTGAAGTTAGAAGCTACAGTTTTACTTTTCTCCCCCGCAACAGACTGTACGCTCCCTGCGTGTGCGCGCACGTGCACGCGTGTGTGTCTCGAGCCGGCAAGTCACTGTACAGATACTTATTCTCTACACCACTTCCCTTTTGAAACATTAAACTGACACTGGAACTGACTGCACAAGATTGCATTTTCTCTTCCTAAACAACTTGAATTGAAAGGTTACTTAGTGTAACAATATTTACTTGCAGAATTGTGTTGTTACCAAGGGTATAATGGATGGTGGCTATGCAGGTTTACGCAAGAATGAGTGAAGCATGAGGCATTAGCCATGTGTTTGACATGTTTCAAATTGCTATAATCCAGCATTAAACACACCCAGCAATTCATGCCATTTCTTGCAGCCATAATCTTGAATAAAGCGTGCACAACCACTTATTATATAAATTAGTATATGACTCCCTGTTATAGTCACAACAGTGCTTTTGTGTTTATTTTGCATCAAGATGTGGCCTTTTATTTGTACAAATAGCAGGATCGAGAGCCGTAGCTCAATTAGAGCTCCTCACTTCATCGCGGGGTGTACCGAAGGCCGGGCTGGCGGCTTCGTTTGGCCCTGCCAGGTTCGGGCCCCGCCGGCGACGAGGCCCCGCCGCCGGCCTCGCCTCGGGGCCGCCGCTCCCCAGGTCGCCGCCCGCGCCGGGAGGCGGGAGCCGGTGCGCAGCACGGGAGCGGCCGCCAGGGGGCGCCGCAGGGCGGCAGCCCGCCCCGCCCTTGGTCCGGCCAGCTGCGGTGGGTCCTGCTGCGGGGTGCGCCCAGCCCCGCGCTGCCGGTGCCGTCGTGGCGCTCACGGCGCTCTCCTTCGGGCCGACAGGGACCAGAAGCGGGCCTTGGCTGCCAGTCAGTCATGTCACCCCAAAACCGTCGTCGTCTTCGCACCCTTACAGGTCCAAGGACACGCTGCGTGCGGCCCCACGGTACTGCGGACGCGGAGGTGTACAGCCACCATCATGAACCACCTAGGAAACAGAGCAGCTGCCTACCCTGCCCCTGCCTAGCCCTGCACCACAGCAGCACCCCGAGGCCCATGGCCCTACACCACCGTTAGGGTGCTCGCGGTGCTTGATCCAGCACCATAGAGCTCATGCTCCACCATTACTGTGGCCTTGCCCAACACCATCATGAGTTGACCCCTTGGGTCGCCACCTTAAGCACAGCCTAAACTTCAGCCTTCTAGAAGTGGCCTGCGATGGAAAAGCAAAGGTGAGGAGCTAGGCTTAAATAATGGTAACTTTTGTGTTCTGCTAGAATTAATTTATCAGTGACACAAGGCACAATGCACCTCAAGTCCTGTGCTGGTATGTTAGAAGTCTTTAATACTTAAGATTGCCTAATAAATCAAAATGCCAAATATGAAGGACATAGCTGAATGTGTGAGAACAAAAAATGAGACAAGCTAAAAGTTTCTTGTGGTTGGTTCCCCCCCCCCCCCATTATCTAAAATATTTGTTTTTCAAAGTTGAGAGTCACACAGAGGAATAAATCACTGCATATTTTTAAATATGTAAGTAAATTAATGTGATTGAAACACTAACTACGTCAACTGCTATTGCAATACTGTAAAATAAAGCACCTATGTCAGGTGAAATATACTACTAGCTACTCAATTAAGTTTTCTCTATAGAAACGTAAAGTATGCTCAAACACCTTGTGCTGAAAGGTCTTTCAGGAAAATGGAGATTCCAGTTGTGAGTTACAGGACATAGCAGAATCAGAAAGAATACACATCACATCTGCATCAGGGAGCAAAGTCTGCATCTTTGGTGAGAAAAGAATTTTTATGGTGAAAAAAGTCCCTCTTCAAAGCCAACTAATCACGTATTTTAATATTTAGAACACCCTCACAAACAAATATGGTAGTCATTAGTAAACCAGTTCAAAAATGGTTAAAAAGGGAAGCATGTTGATGGGACAACAGCATCTCAATCCCAGCACAGGAAAAAACACTGCTGTTGGAAAGAATTCAAGCTGTAGTACACAACTTTGAAGTGGGCACTCCTATGGTGTGTCTCTGAAGGCCATTTTTGAACACAGATTTACAATAAAATGGACAACTGGATTTTTGCAAATTACCGCAGATGAGATGTATTTACTAGAGACGAGAGCCAGCAGCTCAGCACTCCTCTTTCCCCCCTCTCCCATCACCAGGTAAAGAAAACATGCATCGCTCCTGCAGCGTTCTGCCTGAACAGGTGCGCTTAGCTGGCAGAAGGCTTTAAGGAATCAGATTAATTGATCCGTGCTCAAGTTAACTGCGACTAAAAAAAAGCATTGCCAAAATATTTATCCCTGTACTATAAGCCACATTTTTTCCCTACGGCCTGTGTACTGTGGTTTATTTATACATCAGGTGTTTAAATGAACATCCTTTTAACCAACTGGCACAAACAGTTAGATAAAGGTATTGAAGGCAGAGTACTGTATTCAATCTTCAACT